>NW_027479836.1:0-61248 GCF_051014685.1 Ptiloglossa arizonensis
ACCGGACGAGTTTCTACTTTCAGACGCAATAGGAATTGTTGGGTTAGGTCAATCCGTTCGCGAGATATGGGACATTGAAGCCAAGAAATAGTTGAGAAGACAACAAATTTTTCGCACTTCTGCTGCTCCAAACGCTTAACCAGAATGGCCTAGGGAAAAAATACACATACCGTTGTAACCGTACGAGTCTCTACTTTCAGACGCAGCAGGAATTTTTGGGTTTGGTCAATCCGTTCGCGAGATATGGGACTTTGAAGCTAAGAAATGGTTGACAAGACAACAAATTTTTCGCACTTCTGCTGCTCCAAACGCTTAACCAGAATGGCCTAGGGAAAAAATACACATACCCTTGTGACCGGACGAGTTTCTACTTTCAGACGCAATAGGAATTGTTGGGTTAGGTCAATCCGTTCGCGAGATATGGGAGTTTGAAGCTAAGAAATGGTTGAGAAGGCAACAAATTTTTCGCAATTCTGCTGCTCCAATCGCTTAACCAGATTGGCCTAGGGAAAAAATACACATACCGTTGTAATCGGGCGAGTTTCTACTTTCAGACGCAGCAGGAGTTTCTGGGTCTGGTCTATCCGTTCGCGAGATATGGGACATTGAAGCCAAGAAATAGTTGAGAAGACAACAAGTTTTTCGCACTTCTGCTGCTCCAAACGCTTAACCAGAATGGCCTAGGGAAAAAATACACATACGGTTGTAACCGGACGAGTTTCTACTTTCGGACGCAGCAGGTGTTTCTGGGTCTGGTCTATCCGTTCGCGAGATATGGGACATTGAGGCCAAGAAATAGTTGAGAAGACAACAAATTTTTCGCACTTCTGCTGCTCCAAACGCTTAACCAGAATGGCCTAGGGAAAAAATACACATACCGTTGTAACCGGACGAGTTTCTACTTTCAGACGCAGCGGGAATTTTTGGGTTTGGTCAATTCGTTCGCGAGATATGGGACTTTGAAGCTAAGAAATGGTTGACAAGACAACAAATTTTTCGCACTTCTGCTGCTCCAATCGCTTAACCAGGATGGCCTAGGGAAATATACACATCCCGTTGTAATCGGGCGAGTTTCTACTTTCAGACGCAGCAGGAATTGTTGGGTTAGGTCAATCCGTTCGCGAGATATGGGAGTTTGAAGCTAAGAAATGGTTGAGAAGGGCAACAAATTTTTCGCACTTCTGCTGCTCCAATCGCTTAACCAGATTGGCCTAGGGAAAAAATACACATACCGTTGTAATCGGGCGAGTTTCTACTTTCAGACGCAGCAGGTGTTTCTGGGTCTGGTCTATCCGTTCGCGAGATATGGGACATTGAGGCCAAGAAATAGTTGAGAAGACAACAAATTTTTCGCACTTCTGCTGCTCCAAACGCTTAACCAGAATGGCCTAGGGAAAAAATACACATACCGTTGTAACCGGACGAGTTTCTACTTTCAGACGCAGCGGGAATTTTTGGGTTTGGTCAATCCGTTCGCGAGATATGGGACTTTGAAGCTAAGAAATGGTTGACAAGACAACAAATTTTTCGCACTTCTGCTGCTCCAATCGCTTAACCAGGATGGCCTCGGGGAAATATACACATCCCGTTGTAATCGGGCGAGTTTCTACTTTCAGACGCAGCAGGAATTTTTGGGTTTGGTCAATCCGTTCGCGACATACGGGAGTTTGAAGCTAAGAAATGGTTGAGAAGACAACAAATTTTTCGCAATTCTGCTGCTCCAAACGCTTAACCAGAATGGCCTAGGGAAAAAATACACATATCGCTGTAATCGGGCGAGTTTCTACTTTCAGACGCAGCAGGAATTTCTGGGTCTGGTCTATCCGTTCGCGAGATATGGGACATTGAAGCCAAGAAATAGTTGAGAAGGCAACAAATATTTCGCACTTCTGCGGCTCCAAACGCTTAACCAGAATGGCCTAGGGAAAAAATACACATACCGTTGGAACCGGACGAGTTTCTACTTTCAGATAGAATAGGAATTTTTGGGTTAGGTCAATCCGTTCGCGAGATATGGGAGTTTGAAGCTAAGAAATGATTGAGAAGACAACAAATTTTTCGCACTTCTGTTGCTCCACACGCTTAACCAGAATGGCCTAGGAAAAAATACACATACCTTTGTAACTGGACGAGTTTCTACTTTCAGACGCCATAGGAATTTTTGGGTTAGGTCAATCCGTTAGCGAGATATGGGAGTTTGAAGCTAAGAAATGGTTGAGAAGGCAAAAAATTTTTCGCACTTCTGCTGCTCCAATCGCTTAACCAGATTGACCTAGGGATAAAATACACATATCGCTGTAATCGGGCGAGTTTCTACTTTCAGACGCAGCAGGAATTTCTGGGTCTGGTCTATCCGTTCGCGAGATATGGGACATTGAAGCCAAGAAATAGTTGAGAAGACAACAAATTTTTCGCAATTCTGCTGCTCCAAACGCTTAACCAGAATGGCCTAGGGAAAAAAGACACATACCGTAGCAACCGGACGAGTTCCTACTTTCAGACGCAATAGGAATTTTTGGGTTAGGTCAATCCGTTCGCGAGATATGGGAGTTTGAAGCTAAGAAATGGTTGAGAAGGCAACAAATTTTTCGCACTTCTGCTGCTCCAATCGCTTAACCAGATTGGCCTAGGGAAAAAATACACATACCGTTGTAATCGGGCGAGTTTCTACTTTCAGACGCAGCCGGAATTTTTGGGTTTGGTCAATCCGTTCGCGAGATATGGGACTTTGAAGCTAAGAAATGATTGAGAAGGCAACAAATTTTTCGCACTTCTGTTGCTCCAAACGCTTAACCACAATGGCCTAGGGAAAAAATACATATACCGTTGTATTCGGGCGAGTTTCTAGTTTCAGATGCAATAGGAATTTTAGGGATAGGTCAAATCCGTTCGCGGGATATGGGACTTTGAAGCTAAGAAATGGTTGACAAGATAACAAATTTTTCGCAAATCTGCTGCCACAAACGCTTAACCAGAATGGCCTAGGGGAAAAATACACATACCGTTGTAATCGGGCGAGTTTCTACTTTCAGACGCAGCAAGAATTTTTGGGTTTTTTCAATCTGTTCGCGAGATATGGGAGTTTGAAGCTAAGAAATAGTTGAGAAGGCAACAAATTTTTCGCACTTCTGCTGCTCCAAAAGCTTAACCAGAATGATCTAGGGAAAAAATAAACATACCGTTGTAATCGGGCGAGTTTCTACTTTCAGACGCAGCAGGAGTTTCTGGGTCTGGTCTATCCGTTCGCGAGATATGGGACATTGAAGCCAAGAAATAGTTGAGAAGACAACAAATTTTTCGCACTTCTGCTGCTCCAAACGCTTAACCAGAATGGCCTATGGGAAAAATACACATACCGTTGTAATCGGGCGAGTTTCTACTTTCAGACGCAGCAGGAATTTATAGGTTAGGTCAATCCGTTCGCGTGATATGGGAGTTTGAAGCTAAGAAATGGTTGAGAAGGCAACAAATTTTTCGCACTTCTGCTGCTCCAATCGCTTAACCAGAATGGCCTAGGGGAAAAATACACATACCGCTGTAATCGGGCGAGTTTCCAATTTCAGACGCAGCAGGAATTATTGGGTTTGGTCAATCCGTTCGCGAGATATGGGACATTGAAGCCAAGAAATAGTTGAGAAGACAACAAATTTTTCGCACTTCTGCTGCTCCAAACGCTTAACCAGAATGGCCTAGGGAAAAAATACACATACCGTTGTAACCGGACGAGTCTCTACTTTCAGACGCAGCAGGAATTTTTGGGTTTGGTCAATCCGTTCGCGAGATATGGGACTTTGAAGCTAAGAAATGGTTGACGAGACAACAAATTTTTCGCACTTCTGCTGCTCCAAACGCTTAACCAGAATGGCCTAGGGAAAAAATACACATACCCTTGTGACCGGACGAGTTTCTACTTTCAGACGCAATAGGAATTGTTGGGTTAGGTCAATCCGTTCGCGAGATATGGGAGTTTGAAGCTAAGAAATGGTTGAGAAGGCAACAAATTTTTCGCAATTCTGCTGCTCCAATCGCTTAACCAGATTGGCCTAGGGAAAAAATACACATACCGTTGTAATCGGGCGAGTTTCTACTTTCAGACGCAGCAGGAGTTTCTGGGTCTGGTCTATCCGTTCGCGAGATATGGGACATTGAAGCCAAGAAATAGTTGAGAAGACAACAAATTTTTCGCACTTCTGCTGCTCCAAACGCTTAACCAGAATGGCCTAGGGAAAAAATACACATACCGTTGTAACCGGACGAGTCTCCACTTTCAGACGCAGCAGGAATTTTTGGGTTTGGTCAATCCGTTCGCGAGATATGGGACTTTGAAGCTAAGAAATGGTTGACAAGACAACAAATTTTTCGCACTTCTGCTGCTCCAAACGCTTAACCAGAATGGCCTAGGGAAAAAATACACATACCCTTGTGACCGGACGAGTTTCTACTTTCAGACGCAATAGGAATTGTTGGGTTAGGTCAATCCGTTCGCGAGATATGGGAGTTTGAAGCTAAGAAATGGTTGAGAAGGCAACAAATTTTTCGCAATTCTGCTGCTCCAATCGCTTAACCAGATTGGCCTAGGGAAAAAATACACATACCGTTGTAATCGGGCGAGTTTCTACTTTCAGACGCAGCAGGAGTTTCTGGGTCTGGTCTATCCGTTCGCGAGATATGGGACATTGAAGCCAAGAAATAGTTGAGAAGACAACAAGTTTTTCGCACTTCTGCTGCTCCAAACGCTTAACCAGAATGGCCTAGGGAAAAAATACACATACGGTTGTAACCGGACGAGTTTCTACTTTCAGACGCAGCAGGTGTTTCTGGGTCTGGTCTATCCGTTCGCGAGATATGGGACATTGAGGCCAAGAAATAGTTGAGAAGACAACAAATTTTTCGCACTTCTGCTGCTCCAAACGCTTAACCAGAATGGCCTAGGGAAAAAATACACATACCGTTGTAACCGGACGAGTTTCTACTTTCAGACGCAGCGGGAATTTTTGGGTTTGGTCAATTCGTTCGCGAGATATGGGACTTTGAAGCTAAGAAATGGTTGACAAGACAACAAATTTTTCGCACTTCTGCTGCTCCAATCGCTTAACCAGGATGGCCTAGGGGAAATATACACATCCCGTTGTAATCGGGCGAGTTTCTACTTTCAGACGCAGCAGGAATTGTTGGGTTAGGTCAATCCGTTCGCGAGATATGGGAGTTTGAAGCTAAGAAATGGTTGAGAAGGCAACAAATTTTTCGCACTTCTGCTGCTCCAATCGCTTAACCAGATTGGCCTAGGGAAAAAATACACATACCGTTGTAATCGGGCGAGTTTCTACTTTCAGACGCAGCAGGTGTTTCTGGGTCTGGTCTATCCGTTCGCGAGATATGGGACATTGAGGCCAAGAAATAGTTGAGAAGACAACAAATTTTTCGCACTTCTGCTGCTCCAAACGCTTAACCAGAATGGCCTAGGGAAAAAATACACATACCGTTGTAACCGGACGAGATTCTACTTTCAGACGCAGCGGGAATTTTTGGGTTTGGTCAATCCGTTCGCGAGATATGGGACTTTGAAGCTAAGAAATGGTTGACAAGACAACAAATTTTTCGCACTTCTGCTGCTCCAATCGCTTAACCAGGATGGCCTCGGGGAAATATACACATCCCGTTGTAATCGGGCGAGTTTCTACTTTCAGACGCAGCAGGAATTTTTGGGTTTGGTCAATCCGTTCGCGACATACGGGAGTTTGAAGCTAAGAAATGGTTGAGAAGACAACAAATTTTTCGCAATTCTGCTGCTCCAAACGCTTAACCAGAACGGCCTAGGGAAAAAATACACATACCGTTGTAATCGGGCCAGTTTCTACTTTCAGACGCTGCAGGAATTTTTGGGTTAGGTCAATCTGTTCGCGAGATATGGGAGTTTGAAGCCAAGAAATAGTTGAGAAGGCAACAAATATTTCGCACTTCTGCGGCTCCAAACGCTTAACCAGAATGGCCTAGGGAAAAAATACACATACCGTTGGAACCGGACGAGTTTCTACTTTCAGATAGAATAGGAATTTTTGGGTTAGGTCAATCCGTTCGCGAGATATGGGAGTTTGAAGCTAAGAAATGATTGAGAAGACAACAAATTTTTCGCATTTCTGTTGCTCCACACGCTTAACCAGAATGGCCTAGGGAAAAAATACACATACCTTTGTAACTGGACGAGTTTCTACTTTCAGACGCCATAGGAATTTTTGGGTTAGGTCAATCCGTTAGCGAGATATGGGAGTTTGAAGCTAAGTAATAGTTGAGAAGGCAACAAATTTTTCTCACCTCTGCTGCTCCAATCGCTTAACCAGATTGGCCTAGGGAAAAAATACACATACCGTTGTATTCGGGCGAGTTTCTACTTTCAGATGCAATAGGAATTTTAGGGATAGGTCAATCCGTTCGCGAGATATGGGACTTTGTAACTAAGAAGTGGTTGACAAGACAACAAATTTTTCGCAATTCTGCTGCTCCTGTCGCGTAACCAGGATGGCCTTGGGGAAATATACCCATACCGTTGTAATCGGGCGAGTTTCTACTTTCAGACGCAGCAGGAACTTTTGGGTTGGGTCAATCCGTTCGCGAGATATGGGAGTTTGAAGCTATGAAATGGTTGAGAAGGCAACAAATTTTCCTCACTTCTGCTGCTCCAATCGCTTAACCAGATTGGTCCAGGAAAAAATACACATTCCGTTGTAATCGGGCGAGTTTCTACTTTCAGACGCAGCAGGAATTTTTGGGTTTTGTCAATCTGTTCGCGAGATATGGGGGTTTGAAGCTAAGAAATAGTTGAGAACACAACAAATTTTACGCACTTCTGCTGCTCCAAACGCTTAACCAGAATGGCCTAGGGAAAAAATACACATACCGTTGTAACCGGACGAGTCTCTACTTTCAGACGCAGCAGGAATTTTTGGGTTAGGTCAATCTGTTCGCGAGATATGGGAGTTTGAAGCCAAGAAATAGTTGAGAAGGCAACAAATATTTCGCACTTCTGCGGCTCCAAACGCTTAACCAGAATGGCCTAGGGAAAAAATACACATACCGTTGTATTCGGGCGAGTTTCTACTTTCAGATGCAATAGGAATTTTTGGGCTAGGTCAATCCGTTCGCGAGATATGGGAGTTTGAAGCTAAGAAATGTTTGAGAAGGCAACAAATATTTCGCAATTCTGCTGCTCCAATCGCTTAACAAGAATGGCCTAGGGTTGTAATCGGGCCGTTTTAAACGGGCGAGTTTCTACTTTCAGATGCAATAGGAATTTTTGGGTTAGGTCAATCCGTTCGCGAGATATGGGAGTTTGAAGGTAAGAAATAGTTGTGAAGGCAACAAATTTTTCGCACTTCTGCTGCTCCAAAAGCTTAACCAGAATGGTCTAGGGAAAAAATACACATACCGTTGTAATCGGGCGAGTTTCTACTTTCAGACGCTGCAGGAATTTTTGGGTTAGGTCAATCTGTTCGCGAGATATGGGAGTTTGAAGCTAAGAAATGGTTGAGAAGGCAACAAATCTTTCGCACCTCTGCTGCTCCAATCGCTTAACCAGATTGGCCTAGGGAAAAAATACACATACCGTTGTAATCGGGCGAGTTTCTACTTTCAGACGCAGCAGGAATTTTTGGGTTTTTTCAATCTGTTCGCGAGATATGGGGGTTTGAAGCTAAGAAATAGCTGAGAAGGCAACAAATTTTTCGCACTTCTGCTGCTCCAAACGCTTAACCAGAATGGCCTAGGGAAAAAATACACATACCCTTGTGACCGGACGAGTTTCTACTTTCAGACGCAATAGGAATTGTTGGGTTAGGTCAATCCGTTCGCGAGATACGGGACATTGAAGCCAAGAAATAGTTGAGAAGACAACAAATTTTTCGCACTTCTGCTGCTCCAAACGCTTAACCAGAATGGCCTAGGGAAAAAATACACATACCGTTGTAACCGTACGAGTCTCTACTTTCAGACGCAGCAGGAATTTTTGGGTTTGGTCAATCCGTTCGCGAGATATGGGACTTTGAAGCTAAGAAATGGTTGACAAGACAACAAATTTTTCGCACTTCTGCTGCTCCAAACGCTTAACCAGAATGGCCTAGGGAAAAAATACACATACCCTTGTGACCGGACGAGTTTCTACTTTCAGACGCAATAGGAATTGTTGGGTTAGGTCAATCCGTTCGCGAGATATGGGAGTTTGAAGCTAAGAAATGGTTGAGAAGGCAACAAATTTTTCGCAATTCTGCTGCTCCAATCGCTTAACCAGATTGGCCTAGGGAAAAAATACACATACCGTTGTAATCGGGCGAGTTTCTACTTTCAGACGCAGCAGGAGTTTCTGGGTCTGGTCTATCCGTTCGCGAGATATGGGACATTGAAGCCAAGAAATAGTTGAGAAGACAACAAGTTTTTCGCACTTCTGCTGCTCCAAACGCTTAACCAGAATGGCCTAGGGAAAAAATACACATACGGTTGTAACCGGACGAGTTTCTACTTTCGGACGCAGCAGGTGTTTCTGGGTCTGGTCTATCCGTTCGCGAGATATGGGACATTGAGGCCAAGAAATAGTTGAGAAGACAACAAATTTTTCGCACTTCTGCTGCTCCAAACGCTTAACCAGAATGGCCTAGGGAAAAAATACACATACCGTTGTAACCGGACGAGTTTCTACTTTCAGACGCAGCGGGAATTTTTGGGTTTGGTCAATTCGTTCGCGAGATATGGGACTTTGAAGCTAAGAAATGGTTGACAAGACAACAAATTTTTCGCACTTCTGCTGCTCCAATCGCTTAACCAGGATGGCCTAGGGGAAATATACACATCCCGTTGTAATCGGGCGAGTTTCTACTTTCAGACGCAGCAGGAATTGTTGGGTTAGGTCAATCCGTTCGCGAGATATGGGAGTTTGAAGCTAAGAAATGGTTGAGAAGGCAACAAATTTTTCGCACTTCTGCTGCTCCAATCGCTTAACCAGATTGGCCTAGGGAAAAAATACACATACCGTTGTAATCGGGCGAGTTTCTACTTTCAGACGCAGCAGGTGTTTCTGGGTCTGGTCTATCCGTTCGCGAGATATGGGACATTGAGGCCAAGAAATAGTTGAGAAGACAACAAATTTTTCGCACTTCTGCTGCTCCAAACGCTTAACCAGAATGGCCTAGGGAAAAAATACACATACCGTTGTAACCGGACGAGTTTCTACTTTCAGACGCAGCGGGAATTTTTGGGTTTGGTCAATCCGTTCGCGAGATATGGGACTTTGAAGCTAAGAAATGGTTGACAAGACAACAAATTTTTCGCACTTCTGCTGCTCCAATCGCTTAACCAGGATGGCCTCGGGGAAATATACACATCCCGTTGTAATCGGGCGAGTTTCTACTTTCAGACGCAGCAGGAATTTTTGGGTTTGGTCAATCCGTTCGCGACATACGGGAGTTTGAAGCTAAGAAATGGTTGAGAAGACAACAAATTTTTCGCAATTCTGCTGCTCCAAACGCTTAACCAGAATGGCCTAGGGAAAAAATACACATATCGCTGTAATCGGGCGAGTTTCTACTTTCAGACGCAGCAGGAATTTCTGGGTCTGGTCTATCCGTTCGCGAGATATGGGACATTGAAGCCAAGAAATAGTTGAGAAGGCAACAAATATTTCGCACTTCTGCGGCTCCAAACGCTTAACCAGAATGGCCTAGGGAAAAAATACACATACCGTTGGAACCGGACGAGTTTCTACTTTCAGATAGAATAGGAATTTTTGGGTTAGGTCAATCCGTTCGCGAGATATGGGAGTTTGAAGCTAAGAAATGATTGAGAAGACAACAAATTTTTCGCACTTCTGTTGCTCCACACGCTTAACCAGAATGGCCTAGGGAAAAAATACACATACCTTTGTAACTGGACGAGTTTCTACTTTCAGACGCCATAGGAATTTTTGGGTTAGGTCAATCCGTTAGCGAGATATGGGAGTTTGAAGCTAAGAAATGGTTGAGAAGGCAAAAAATTTTTCGCACTTCTGCTGCTCCAATCGCTTAACCAGATTGACCTAGGGATAAAATACACATATCGCTGTAATCGGGCGAGTTTCTACTTTCAGACGCAGCAGGAATTTCTGGGTCTGGTCTATCCGTTCGCGAGATATGGGACATTGAAGCCAAGAAATAGTTGAGAAGACAACAAATTTTTCGCAATTCTGCTGCTCCAAACGCTTAACCAGAATGGCCTAGGGAAAAAAGACACATACCGTAGCAACCGGACGAGTTCCTACTTTCAGACGCAATAGGAATTTTTGGGTTAGGTCAATCCGTTCGCGAGATATGGGAGTTTGAAGCTAAGAAATGGTTGAGAAGGCAACAAATTTTTCGCACTTCTGCTGCTCCAATCGCTTAACCAGATTGGCCTAGGGAAAAAATACACATACCGTTGTAATCGGGCGAGTTTCTACTTTCAGACGCAGCCGGAATTTTTGGGTTTGGTCAATCCGTTCGCGAGATATGGGACTTTGAAGCTAAGAAATGATTGAGAAGGCAACAAATTTTTCGCACTTCTGTTGCTCCAAACGCTTAACCACAATGGCCTAGGGAAAAAATACATATACCGTTGTATTCGGGCGAGTTTCTAGTTTCAGATGCAATAGGAATTTTAGGGATAGGTCAAATCCGTTCGCGGGATATGGGACTTTGAAGCTAAGAAATGGTTGACAAGATAACAAATTTTTCGCAAATCTGCTGCCACAAACGCTTAACCAGAATGGCCTAGGGGAAAAATACACATACCGTTGTAATCGGGCGAGTTTCTACTTTCAGACGCAGCAAGAATTTTTGGGTTTTTTCAATCTGTTCGCGAGATATGGGAGTTTGAAGCTAAGAAATAGTTGAGAAGGCAACAAATTTTTCGCACTTCTGCTGCTCCAAAAGCTTAACCAGAATGATCTAGGGAAAAAATAAACATACCGTTGTAATCGGGCGAGTTTCTACTTTCAGACGCAGCAGGAGTTTCTGGGTCTGGTCTATCCGTTCGCGAGATATGGGACATTGAAGCCAAGAAATAGTTGAGAAGACAACAAATTTTTCGCACTTCTGCTGCTCCAAACGCTTAACCAGAATGGCCTATGGGAAAAATACACATACCGTTGTAATCGGGCGAGTTTCTACTTTCAGACGCAGCAGGAATTTATAGGTTAGGTCAATCCGTTCGCGTGATATGGGATTTTGAAGCTAAGAAATGGTTGAGAAGGCAACAAATTTTTCGCACTTCTGCTGCTCCAATCGCTTAACCAGAATGGCCTAGGGGAAAAATACACATACCGTTGTAATCGGGCGAGTCTCTACTTTCAGATGCAATAGGAATTTATGGGTTAGGTCAATCCGTTCGCGACATATGGGAGTTTGAAGCTAAGAAATGGTTGAGAAGACAACAAATTTTTCGCAATTCTGCTGCTCCAAACGCTTAACCAGAATGGCCTAGGGAAAAAATACACATACCGTTGTAATCGGGCGAGTTTCTACTTTCAGACGTTGCAGGAATTTTTGCGTTAGGTCAATCTGTTCGCGAGATATGGGAGTTTGAAGCCAAGAAATAGTTGAGAAGGCAACAAATATTTCGCAATTCTGCGGCTCCAAACGCTTAACCAGAATGGCCTAAGGAAAAAATACACATACCGTTGAAACCGGACGAGTTTCTACTTTCAGACGCAATAGGAATTGTTGGGTTAGGTCAATCCGTTAGCGAGATATGGGAGTTTGAAGCTAAGAAATGGTTGAGAAGGCAACAAATTTTTCGCACTTCTGCTGCTCCAATCGCTTAACCAGATTGGCCTAGGGAAAAAATTCACGTACCGTTGTAATCGGGCGAGTTTCTACTTTCAGACGCAGCAGGAGTTTCTGGGTCTGGTCTATCCGTTCGCGAGATATGGGACATTCAAGCCAAGAAATAGTTGAGAAGACAACAAATTTTTCGCACTTCTGCTGCTCCAAACGCTTAACCAGAATGGCCTAGGGAAAAAATACACATACCGTTGTAACCGGACGAGTTTCTACTTTCAGACGCAGCGGGAATTTTTGGGTTTGTTCAATCCGTTCGCGAGATATGGGACTTTGAAGCTAAGAAATGGTTGAGAAGACAACAAATTTTTCGCCCTTCTGCTGCTCCAATCGCTTAACCAGGATGGCCTAGGGGAAATATACACATCCCGTTGTAATCGGGCGAGCTTCTACTTTCAGACGCAGCAGGAATTTTTGGGTTTGGTCAATCCGTTCGCGAGATATCGGACTTTGAAGCTAAGAAATGGTTGACAAGATAACAAATTTTTCGCACATCTGCTGCCCCAAACGCTTAACCAGAATGGCCTAGGGGAAAAATACACATACCGTTGTAATCGGGCGAGTTTCTAATTTCAGGCGCAGCAGGAATTATTGGGTTTGGTCAATCCATTCGCGAGATATGGGAGTTTGAAGCTAAGAAATGGTTGAGAAGGCAACAAATTTTTCGCAATTCTGCTGCTCCAATCGCTTAACCAGAATGGCCTAGGGTTGTAATCGGGCCGTTTTAAACGGGCGAGTTTCTACTTTCAGATGCAATAGGAATTTTTGGGTTAGGTCAATCCGTTCGCGAGATATGGGAGTTTGAAGCTAAGAAATAGTTGAGAAGGCAACAAATTTTTCGCACTTCTGCTGCTCCAAAAGCTTAACCAGAATGGTCTAGGGAAAAAATACACATACCGTTGTAATCGGGCGAGTTTCTACTTTCAGACGCTGCAGGAATTTTTGGGTTAGGTCAATCTGTTCGCGAGATATGGGAGTTTGAAGCTAAGAAATGGTTGAGAAGGCAACAAATTTTTCTCACCTCTGCTGCTCCAATCGCTTAACCAGAATGGTCTAGGGAAAAAATACACCACCGTTGTAATCGGGCGAGTTTCTACTTTCAGACGCAGCAGGAATTTTTGGGTTTTTTCAATCTGTTCGCGAGATATGGGAGTTTGAAGCCAAGAAATAGTTGAGAAGGCAACAAATATTTCGCACTTCTGCGGCTCCAAACGCTTAACCAGAATGGCCTAGGGAAAAAATACACATACCGTTGGAACCGGACGAGTTTCTACTTTCAGACGCAATAGGAATTTTTGGGTTAGGTCAATCCGTTCGCGAGATATGGGAGTTTGAAGCTAAGAAATGGTTGAGAAGGCAACAAATTTTTCGCAATTCTGCTGCTCCAATCGCTTAACCAGAATGGCCTAGGGTTGTAATCGGGCCGTTTTAAACGGGCGAGTTTCTACTTTCAGATGCAATAGGAATTTTTGGGTTAGGTCAATCCGTTCGCGAGATATGGGAGTTTGAAGCTAAGAAATAGTTGAGAAGGCAACAAATTTTTCGCACTTCTGCTGCTCCAAAAGCTTAACCAGAATGGTCTAGGGAAAAAATACACATACCTTTGTAATCGGGCGAGTTTCTACTTTCAGACGCTGCAGGAATTTTTGGGTTAGGTCAATCTGTTCGCGAGATATGGGAGTTTGAAGCTAAGAAATGGTTGAGAAGGCAACAAATCTTTCGCACCTCTGCTGCTCCAATCGCTTAACCAGATTGGCCTAGGGAAAAAATACACATACCGTTGTAATCGTGCGAGTTTCTACTTTCAGACGCAGCAGGAATTTTTGGGTTTTTTCAATCTGTTCGCGAGATATGGGAGTTTGAAGCTAAGAAATAGTTGAGAAGGCAACAAATTTTTCGCACTTCTGCTGCTCCAAAAGCTTAACCAGAATGGTCTAGGGAAAAAATACACATACCGTTGTAATCGGGCGAGTTTCTACTTTCAGACGCAGCAGGAGTTTCTGGGTCTGGTCTATCCGTTCGCGAGATATGGGACATTGAAGCCAAGAAATAGTTGAGAAGACAACAAATTTTTCGCACTTCTGCTGCTCCAAACGCTTAACCAGAATGGCCTAAGGAAAAAATACACATACCCTTGTGACCGGACGAGTTTCTACTTTCAGACGCAGCAGGAGTTTCTGGGTCTGGTCTATCCGTTCGCGAGATATGGGACATTGAAGCCAAGAAATAGTTGAGAAGACAACAAATTTTTCGCACTTCTGCTGCTCCAAACGCTTAACCAGAATGGCCTAGGGAAAAATACACATACCGTTGTAACCGGACGAGTTTCTACTTTCAGACGCAGCGGGAATTTTTGGGTTTGGTCAATCCGTTCGCGAGATATTGGACTTTGAAGCTAAGAAATGGTTGACAAGACAACAAATTTTTCGCACTTCTGCTGCTCCAATCGCTTAACCAGGATGGCCTAGGGGAAATATACACATCCCGTTGTAATCGGGCGAGTTTCTACTTTCAGACGCTGCAGGAATTTTTGGGTTTTTTCAATCTGTTCGCGAGATATGGGAGTTTGATGCTAAGAAATAGTTGAGAAGGCAACAAATTTTTCGCACTTCTGCTGCTCCAAAAGCTTAGCCAGAATGGTCTAGGGAAAAAATACACATACCGTTGTAATCGGGCGAGTTTCTACTTTCAGACGCTGCAGGAATTTTTGGGTTAGGTCAATCTGTTCGCGAGATATGGGAGTTTGAAGCTAAGAAATGGTTGAGAAGGCAACAAATTTTTCTCACCTCTGCTGCTCCAATCGCTTAACCAGAATGGTCTAGGGAAAAAATACACCACCGTTGTAATCGGGCGAGTTTCTACTTTCAGACGCAGCAGGAATTTTTGGGTTTTTTCAATCTGTTCGCGAGATATGGGAGTTTGAAGCCAAGAAATAGTTGAGAAGGCAACAAATATTTCGCACTTCTGCGGCTCCAAACGCTTAACCAGAATGGCCTAGGGTTGTAATCGGGCCGTTTTAAACGGGCGAGTTTCTACTTTCAGATGCAATAGGAATTTTTGGGTTAGGTCAATCCGTTCGCGAGATATGGGAGTTTGAAGCTAAGAAATAGTTGAGAAGGCAACAAATTTTTCGCACTTCTGCTGCTCCAAAAGCTTAACCAGAATGGTCTAGGGAAAAAATACACATACCGTTGTAATCGGGCGAGTTTCTACTTTCAGACGCTGCAGGAATTTTTGGGTTAGGTCAATCTGTTCGCGAGATATGGGAGTTTGAAGCTAAGAAATAGTTGAGAAGGCAACAAATTTTTCGCACTTCTGCTGCTCCAAAAGCTTAACCAGAATGGTCTAGGGAAAAAATACACATACCGTTGTAATCGGGCGAGTTTCTACTTTCAGACGCAGCAGGAATTTTTGGTTTTTTTCAATCTGTTCGCGAGATATGGGAGTTTGAAGCTAAGAAATAGTTGAGAAGGCAACAAATTTTTCGCACTTCTGCTGCTCCAAACGCTTAACCAGAATGGCCTAGGGAAAAAATACACATACCGTTGTAACCGGACGAGTTTCTACTTTCAGACGCAGCGGGAATTTTTGGGTTTGGTCAATCCGTTCGCGAGATATTGGACTTTGAAGCTAAGAAATGGTTGACAAGACAACAAATTTTTCGCACTTCTGCTGCTCCAATCGCTTAACCAGGATGGCCTAGGGGAAATATACACATCCCGTTGTAATCGGGCGAGTTTCTACTTTCAGACGCTGCAGGAATTTTTGGGTTAGGTCAATCTGTTCGCGAGATATGGGAGTTTGAAGCCAAGAAATAGTTGAGAAGGCAACAAATATTTCGCACTTCTGCGGCTCCAAACGCTTAACCAGAATGGCCTAGGGAAAAAATACACATACCGTTGGAACCGGACGATTTTCTACTTTCAGACGCAATAGGAATTTTTGGGTTAGGTCAATCCGTTCGCGAGATATGGGAGTTTGAAGCTAAGAAATGGTTGAGAAGGCAACAAATTTTTCGCAATTCTGCTGCTCCAATCGCTTAACCAGAATGGCCTAGGGTTGTAATCGGGCCGTTTTAAACGGGCGAGTTTCTACTTTCAGATGCAATAGGAATTTTTGGGTTAGGTCAATCCGTTCGCGAGATATGGGAGTTTGAAGCTAAGAAATAGTTGAGAAGGCAACAAATTTTTCGCACTTCTGCTGCTCCAAAAGCTTAACCAGAATGGTCTAGGGAAAAAATACACATACCGTTGTAATCGGGCGAGTTTCTACTTTCAGACGCTGCAGGAATTTTTGGGTTAGGTCAATCTGTTCGCGAGATATGGGAGTTTGAAGCCAAGAAATAGTTGAGAAGGCAACAAATATTTCGCACTTCTGCGGCTCCAAACGCTTAACCAGAATGGCCTAGGGAAAAACTACACATACCGTTGGAACCGGTCGAGTTTCTACTTTCAGATGCAATAGGAATTTTTGGGTTAAGTCAATCCGTTCGCGAGATATGGGAGTTTGAAGCTAAGAAATGGTTGAGAAGGCAACAAATTCTTCCCACCTCTGCTGCTCCAATCGCATAACCAGATTGGCCTAGGGAAAAAATACACATACCGTTGTAATCGGGCGAGTTTCTACTTTCAGACGCAGCAGGAGTTTCTGGGTCTGGTCTATCTGTTCGCGAGATATGGGACATTGAAGCCAAGAAATAGTTGAGAAGACAACAAATTTTTCGCACTTCTGCTGCTCCAAACGCTTAACCAGAATGGCCTAAGGAAAAAATACACATACCCTTGTGACCGGACGAGTTTCTACTTTCAGACGCAGCAGGAGTTTCTGGGTCTGGTCTATCCGTTCGCGAGATATGGGACATTGAAGCCAAGAAATAGTTGAGAAGACAACAAATTTTTCGCACTTCTGCTGCTCCAAACGCTTAACCAGAATGGCCTAGGGAAAAAATACACATACCGTTGTAACCGGACGAGTTTCTACTTTCAGACGCAGCGGGAATTTTTGGGTTTGGTCAATCCGTTCGCGAGATATGGGACTTTGAAGCTAAGAAATGGTTGACAAGACAACAAATTTTTCGCACTTCTGCTGCTCCAATCGCTTAACCAGGATGGCCTAGGGGAAATATACACATCCCGTTGTAATCGGGCGAGTTTCTACTTTCAGACGCAGCAGGAATTTTTGGGTTTGGTCAATCCGTTCGCGAGATATCGGACTTTGAAGCTAAGAAATGGTTGACAAGATAACAAATTTTTCGCACATCTGCTGCCCCAAACGCTTAACCAGAATGGCCTAGGGGAAAAATACACATACCGTTGTAATCGGGCGAGTTTCTAATTTCAGGCGCAGCAGGAATTATTGGGTTTGGTCAATCCATTCGCGAGATATGGGAGTTTGAAGCTAAGAAATGGTTGAGAAGGCAACAAATTTTTCGCAATTCTGCTGCTCCAATCGCTTAACCAGAATGGCCTAGGGTTGTAATCGGGCCGTTTTAAACGGGCGAGTTTCTACTTTCAGATGCAATAGGAATTTTTGGGTTAGGTCAATCCGTTCGCGAGATATGGGAGTTTGAAGCTAAGAAATAGTTGAGAAGGCAACAAATTTTTCGCACTTCTGCTGCTCCAAAAGCTTAACCAGAATGGTCTAGGGAAAAAATACACATACCGTTGTAATCGGGCGAGTTTCTACTTTCAGACGCTGCAGGAATTTTTGGGTTAGGTCAATCTGTTCGCGAGATATGGGAGTTTGAAGCTAAGAAATAGTTGAGAAGGCAACAAATTTTTCGCACTTCTGCTGCTCCAAAAGCTTAACCAGAATGGTCTAGGGAAAAAATACACATACCGTTGTAATCGGGCGAGTTTCTACTTTCAGACGCAGCAGGAATTTTTGGTTTTTTTTCAATCTGTTCGCGAGATATGGGAGTTTGAAGCTAAGAAATAGTTGAGAAGGCAACAAATTTTTCGCACTTCTGCTGCTCCAAACGCTTAACCAGAATGGCCTAGGGAAAAAATACACATACCGTTGTAACCGGACGAGTTTCTACTTTCAGACGCAGCGGGAATTTTTGGGTTTGGTCAATCCGTTCGCGAGATATTGGACTTTGAAGCTAAGAAATGGTTGACAAGACAACAAATTTTTCGCACTTCTGCCGCTCCAATCGCTTAACCAGGATGGCCTAGGGGAAATATACACATCCCGTTGTAATCGGGCGAGTTTCTACTTTCAGACGCTGCAGGAATTTTTGGGTTAGGTCAATCTGTTCGCGAGATATGGGAGTTTGAAGCCAAGAAATAGTTGAGAAGGCAACAAATATTTCGCACTTCTGCGGCTCCAAACGCTTAACCAGAATGGCCTAGGGAAAAAAATACACATACCGTTGGAACCGGACGAGTTTCTACTTTCAGACGCAATAGGAATTTTTGGGTTAGGTCAATCCGTTCGCGAGATATGGGAGTTTGAAGCTAAGAAATGGTTGAGAAGGCAACAAATTTTTCGCAATTCTGCTGCTCCAATCGCTTAACCAGAATGGCCTAGGGTTGTAATCGGGCCGTTTTAAACGGGCGAGTTTCTACTTTCAGATGCAATAGGAATTTTTGGGTTAGGTCAATCCGTTCGCGAGATATGGGAGTTTGAAGCTAAGAAATAGTTGAGAAGGCAACAAATTTTTCGCACTTCTGCTGCTCCAAAAGCTTAACCAGAATGGTCTAGGGAAAAAATACACATACCGTTGTAATCGGGCGAGTTTCTACTTTCAGACGCTGCAGGAATTTTTGGGTTAGGTCAATCTGTTCGCGAGATATGGGAGTTTGAAGCCAAGAAATAGTTGAGAAGGCAACAAATATTTCGCACTTCTGCGGCTCCAAACGCTTAACCAGAATGGCCTAGGGAAAAACTACACATACCGTTGGAACCGGACGAGTTTCTACTTTCAGATGCAATAGGAATTTTTGGGTTAAGTCAATCCGTTCGCGAGATATGGGAGTTTGAAGCTAAGAAATGGTTGAGAAGGCAACAAATTCTTCCCACCTCTGCTGCTCCAATCGCATAACCAGATTGGCCTAGGGAAAAAATACACATACCGTTGTAATCGGGCGAGTTTCTACTTTCAGACGCAGCAGGAATTTTTGGGTTTTTTCAATCTGTTCGCGAGATATGGGAGTTTGAAGCTAAGAAATAGTTGAGAAGGCAACAAATTTTTCGCACTTCTGCTGCTCCAAAAGCTTAACCAGAATGGTCTAGGGAAAAAATACACATACCGTTGTAATCGGGCGAGTTTCTACTTTCAGACGCAGCAGGAGTTTCTGGGTCTGGTCTATCTGTTCGCGAGATATGGGACATTGAAGCCAAGAAATAGTTGAGAAGACAACAAATTTTTCGCACTTCTGCTGCTCCAAACGCTTAACCAGAATGGCCTAAGGAAAAAATACACATACCCTTGTGACCGGACGAGTTTCTACTTTCAGACGCAGCAGGAGTTTCTGGGTCTGGTCTATCCGTTCGCGAGATATGGGACATTGAAGCCAAGAAATAGTTGAGAAGACAACAAATTTTTCGCACTTCTGCTGCTCCAAACGCTTAACCAGAATGGCCTAGGGAAAAAATACACATACCGTTGTAACCGGACGAGTTTCTACTTTCAGACGCAGCGGGAATTTTTGGGTTTGGTCAATCCGTTCGCGAGATATGGGACTTTGAAGCTAAGAAATGGTTGACAAGACAACAAATTTTTCGCACTTCTGCTGCTCCAATCGCTTAACCAGGATGGCCTAGGGGAAATATACACATCCCGTTGTAATCGGGCGAGTTTCTACTTTCAGACGCAGCAGGAATTTTTGGGTTTGGTCAATCCGTTCGCGAGATATCGGACTTTGAAGCTAAGAAATGGTTGACAAGATAACAAATTTTTCGCACATCTGCTGCCCCAAACGCTTAACCAGAATGGCCTAGGGGAAAAATACACATACCGTTGTAATCGGGCGAGTTTCTAATTTCAGGCGCAGCAGGAATTATTGGGTTTGGTCAATCCATTCGCGAGATATGGGAGTTTGAAGCTAAGAAATGGTTGAGAAGGCAACAAATTTTTCGCAATTCTGCTGCTCCAATCGCTTAACCAGAATGGCCTAGGGTTGTAATCGGGCCGTTTTAAACGGGCGAGTTTCTACTTTCAGATGCAATAGGAATTTTTGGGTTAGGTCAATCCGTTCGCGAGATATGGGAGTTTGAAGCTAAGAAATAGTTGAGAAGGCAACAAATTTTTCGCACTTCTGCTGCTCCAAAAGCTTAACCAGAATGGTCTAGGGAAAAAATACACATACCGTTGTAATCGGGCGAGTTTCTACTTTCAGACGCTGCAGGAATTTTTGGGTTAGGTCAATCTGTTCGCGAGATATGGGAGTTTGAAGCTAAGAAATGGTTGAGAAGGCAACAAATTTTTCTCACCTCTGCTGCTCCAATCGCTTAACCAGAATGGTCTAGGGAAAAAATAAACCACCGTTGTAATCGGGCGAGTTTCTACTTTCAGACGCAGCAGCAATTTTTGGGTTTTTTCAATCTGTTCGCGAGATATGGGAGTTTGAAGCCAAGAAATAGTTGAGAAGGCAACAAATATTTCGCACCTCTGCTGCTCCAATCGCTTAACCAGATTGGCCTAGGGAAAAAATACACATACCGTTGTAATCGGGCGAGTTTCTACTTTCAGACGCAGCAGGAATTTTTGGGTTTTTTCAATCTGTTCGCGAGATATGGGAGTTTGAAGCTAAGAAATAGTTGAGAAGGCAACAAATTTTTCGCACTTCTGCTGCTCCAAAAGCTTAACCAGAATGGTCTAGGGAAAAAATACACATACCGTTGTAATCGGGCGAGTTTCTACTTTCAGACGCAGCAGGAGTTTCTGGGTCTGGTCTATCCGTTCGCGAGATATGGGACATTGAAGCCAAGAAATAGTTGAGAAGACAACAAATTTTTCGCACTTCTGCTGCTCCAAACGCTTAACCAGAATGGCCTAAGGAAAAAATACACATACCCTTGTGACCGGACGAGTTTCTACTTTCAGACGCAGCAGGAGTTTCTGGGTCTGGTCTATCGGTTCGCGAGATATGGGACATTGAAGCCAAGAAATAGTTGAGAAGACAACAAATTTTTCGCAATTCTGCTGCTCCAAACGCTTAACCAGAATGGCCTAGGGAAAAAATACACATACCGTTGTAACCGGACGAGTTTCTACTTTCAGACGCAGCGGGAATTTTTGGGTTTGGTCAATCCGTTCGCGAGATATTGGACTTTGAAGCTAAGAAATGGTTGACAAGACAACAAATTTTTCGCACTTCTGCTGCTCCAATCGCTTAACCAGGATGGCCTAGGGGAAATATACACATCCCGTTGTAATCGGGCGAGTTTCTACTTTCAGACGCTGCAGGAATTTTTGGGTTAGGTCAATCTGTTCGCGAGATATGGGAGTTTGAAGCCAAGAAATAGTTGAGAAGGCAACAAATATTTCGCACTTCTGCGGCTCCAAACGCTTAACCAGAATGGCCTAGGGAAAAAATACACATACCGTTGGAACCGGACGAGTTTCTACTTTCAGACGCAATAGGAATTTTTGGGTTAGGTCAATCCGTTCGCGAGATATGGGAGTTTGAAGCTAAGAAATGGTTGAGAAGGCAACAAATTTTTCGCAATTCTGCTGCTCCAATCGCTTAACCAGAATGGCCTAGGGTTGTATTCGGGCCGTTTTAAACGGGCGAATTTCTACTTTCAGATGCAATAGGAATTTTTGGGTTAGGTCAATCCGTTCGCGAGATATGGGAGTTTGAAGCTAAGAAATAGTTGAGAAGGCAACAAATTTTTCGCACTTCTGCTGCTCCAAAAGCTTAACCAGAATGGTCTAGGGAAAAAATACACATACCGTTGTAATCGGGCGAGTTTCTACTTTCAGACGCTGCAGGAATTTTTGGGTTAGGTCAATCTGTTCGCGAGATATGGGAGTTTGAAGCCAAGAAATAGTTGAGAAGGCAACAAATATTTCGCACTTCTGCGGCTCCAAACGCTTAACCAGAATGGCCTAGGGAAAAACTACACATACCGTTGGAACCGGACGAGTTTCTACTTTCAGATGCAATAGGAATTTTTGGGTTAGGTCAATCCGTTCACGAGATATGGGAGATTGAAGCTAAGAAATGATTGAGAAGGCAACAAATTTTTCGCAATTCTGCTGCTCCAATCGCTTAACCAGAATGGCCTAGGGTTGTAATCGGGCCGTTTTAAACGGGCGAGTTTCTACTTTCAGATGCAATAGGAATTTTTGGGTTAGGTCAATCCGTTCGCGAGATATGGGAGTTTGAAGCTAAGAAATAGTTGAGAAGGCAACAAATTTTTCGCACTTCTGCTGCTCCAAAAGCTTAACCAGAACGGTCTAGGGAAAAAATACACATACCGTTGTAATCGGGCGAGTTTCTACTTTCAGACGCTGCAGGAATTTTTGGGTTAGGTCAATCTGTTCGCGAGATATGGGAGTTTGAAGCCAAGAAATAGTTGAGAAGGCAACAAATATTTCGCACTTCTGCGGCTCCAAACGCTTAACCAGAATGGCCTAGGGAAAAAATACACATACCGTTGGAACCGGACGAGTTTCTACTTTCAGACGCAATAGGAATTTTTGGGTTAGGTCAATCCGTTCGCGAGATATGGGAGTTTGAAGCTAAGAAATGGTTGAGAAGGCAACAAATTTTTCGCAATTCTGCTGCTCCAATCGCATAACCAGATTGGCCTAGGGAAAAAATACACATACCGTTGTAATCGGGCGAGTTTCTACTTTCAGACGCAGCAGGAATTTTTGGGTTTTTTCAATCTGTTCGCGAGATATGGGAGTTTGAAGCTAAGAAATAGTTGAGAAGGCAACAAATTTTTCGCACTTCTGCTGCTCCAAAAGCTTAACCAGAATGGTCTAGGGAAAAAATACACATACCGTTGTAATCGGGCGAGTTCCTACTTTCAGACGCAGCAGGAGTTTCTGGGTCTGGTCTATCTGTTCGCGAGATATGGGACATTGAAGCCAAGAAATAGTTGAGAAGACAACAAATTTTTCGCACTTCTGCTGCTCCAAACGCTTAACCAGAATGGCCTAAGGAAAAAATACACATACCCTTGTGACCGGACGAGTTTCTACTTTCAGACGCAGCAGGAGTTTCTGCGTCTGGTCTATCCGTTCGCGAGATATGGGACATTGAAGCCAAGAAATAGTTGAGAAGACAACAAATTTTTCGCACTTCTGCTGCTCCAAACGCTTAACCAGAATGGCCTAGGGAAAAAATACACATACCGTTGTAACCGGACGAGTTTCTACTTTCAGACGCAGCGGGAATTTTTGGGTTTGGTCAATCCGTTCGCGAGATATGGGACTTTGAAGCTAAGAAATGGTTGACAAGACAACAAATTTTTCGCACTTCTGCTGCTCCAATCGCTTAACCAGGATGGCCTAGGGGAAATATACACATCCCGTTGTAATCGGGCGAGTTTCTACTTTCAGACGCTGCAGGAATTTTTGGGTTAGGTCAATCTGTTCGCGAGATATGGGAGTTTGAAGCCAAGAAATAGTTGAGAAGGCAACAAATATTTCGCACTTCTGCGGCTCCAAACGCTTAACCAGAATGGCCTAGGGAAAAAATACACATACCGTTGGAACCGGACGAGTTTCTACTTTCAGACGCAATAGGAATTTTTGGGTTAGGTCAATCCGTTCGCGAGATATGGGAGTTTGAAGCTAAGAAATGGTTGAGAAGGCAACAAATTTTTCGCAATTCTGCTGCTCCAATCGCTTAACCAGAATGGCCTAGGGTTGTAATCGGGCCGTTTTAAACGGGCGAGTTTCTACTTTCAGATGCAATAGGAATTTTTGGGTTAGGTCAATCCGTTCGCGAGATATGGGAGTTTGAAGCTAAGAAATAGTTGAGAAGGCAACAAATTTTTCGCACTTCTGCTGCTCCAAAAGCTTAACCAGAGTGGTCTAGGGAAAAAATACACATACCGTTGTAATCGGGCGAGTTTCTACTTTCAGACGCATCAGGAATTTTTGGGTTTTTTCAATCTGTTCGCGTGATATGGGAGTTTGAAGCTAAGAAATAGTTGAGAAGGCAACAAATTTTTCGCACTTCTGCTGCTTCAAAAGCTTCACCTGAATGGTCTAGGGAAAAAATACACATACCGTTGTAATCGGGCGAGTTTCTACTTTCAGACGCAGCAGGAATTTTTGGGTTAGGTCAATCTGTTCGCGAGATATGGGAGTTTGAAGCCAAGAAATAGTTGAGAAGGCAACAAATATTTCGCACTTCTGCGGCTCCAAACGCTTAACCAGAATGGCCTCGGGAAAAAATACACATACCGTTGGAACCGGACGAGTTTCTACTTTCAGACGCAATAGGAATTTTTGGGTTAGGTCAATCCGTTCGCGAGATATGGGAGTTTGAAGCTAAGAAATGGTTGAGAAGGCAACAAATTTTTCGCAATTCTGCTGCTCCAATCGCTTAACCAGAATGGCCTAGGGTTGTAATCGGGCCGTTTTAAACGGGCGAGTTTCTACTTTCAGATGCAACAGGAATTTTTGGGTTAGGTCAATCCGTTCGCGAGATATGGGAGTTTGAAGCTAAGAAATGGTTGAGAAGGCAACAAATTTTTCGCACTTCTGCTGCTCCAATCGCTTAACCAGATTGGCCTAGGGAAAAAATACACATACCGTTGTAATCGGGCGAGTTTCTACTTTCCGACGCAGCAGGAGTTTCTGGGTCTGGTCTATCCGTTCGCGAGATATGGGACATTGAAGCCAAGAAATGGTTGACAAGACAACAAATTTTTCGCATTTCTGCTGCTCCAAACGCTTAACCAGAATGGCCTAGGGAAAAAATACACATACCGTTGTAACCGGACGAGTTTCTACTTTCAGACGCAGCGGGAATTTTTGGGTTTGGTCAATCCGTTCGCGAGATATGGGACTTTGAAGCTAAGAAATGGTTGACAAGACAACAAATTTTTCGCACTTCTGCTGCTCCAATCGCTTAACCAGGATGGCCTAGGGGAAATATACACATCGCATTGTAATCGGGCGAGTTTCTACTTTCAGACGCAGCAGGAATTTTTGGGTTTGGTCAATCCGTTCGCGAGATATCGGACTTTGAAGCTAAGAAATGGTTGACAAGATAACAAATTTTTCGCACATCTGCTGCCCCAAACGCTTAACCAGAATGGCCTAGGGGAAAAATACACATACCGTTGTAATCGGGCGAGTTTCTAATTTCAGACGCAGCAGGAATTATTGGGTTTGGTCAATCCGTTCGCGAGATATGGGAGTTTGAAGCTAAGAAATGGTTGAGAAGGCAACAAATTTTTCGCAATTCTGCTGCTCCAATCGCTTAACCAGAATGGCCTAGGGTTGTAATCGGGCCGTTTTAAACGGGCGAGTTTCTACTTTCAGATGCAACAGGAATTTTTGGGTTAGGTCAATCCGTTCGCGAGATATGGGAGTTTGAAGCTAAGAAATGGTTGAGAAGGCAACAAATTTTTCGCACTTCTGCTGCTCCAATCGCTTAACCAGATTGGCCTAGGGAAAAAATACACATACCGTTGTAATCGGGCGAGTTTCTACTTTCCGACGCAGCAGGAGTTTCTGGGTCTGGTCTATCCGTTCGCGAGATATGGGACATTGAAGCCAAGAAATGGTTGACAAGACAACAAATTTTTCGCATTTCTGCTGCTCCAAACGCTTAACCAGAATGGCCTAGGGAAAAAATACACATACCGTTGTAACCGGACGAGTTTCTACTTTCAGACGCAGCGGGAATTTTTGGGTTTGGTCAATCCGTTCGCGAGATATGGGACTTTGAAGCTAAGAAATGGTTGACAAGACAACAAATTTTTCGCACTTCTGCTGCTCCAATCGCTTAACCAGGATGGCCTAGGGGAAATATACACATCCCATTGTAATCGGGCGAGTTTCTACTTTCAGACGCAGCAGGAATTTTTGGGTTTGGTCAATCCGTTCGCGAGATATCGGACTTTGAAGCTAAGAAATGGTTGACAAGATAACAAATTTTTCGCACATCTGCTGCCCCAAACGCTTAACCAGAATGGCCTAGGGGAAAAATACACATACCGTTGTATTCGGGCGAGTTTCTACTTTCAGACGCAGCAGGAACTTTTGGGTTAGGTCAATCCGTTCGCGAGATATGGGAGTTTGAAGCTAAGAAATGGTTGACAAGACAACAAATTTTTCGCACATCTGCTGCTCCAATCGCTTAACCAGGATGGTCTAGGGGAAATATACACATCCCGTTGTAATCGGGCGAGTTTCTACTTTCAGACGCTGCAGGAATTTTTGGGTTAGGTCAATCTGTTCGCGAGATATGGGAGTTTGAAGCCAAGTAATAGTTGAGAAGGCAACAAATATTTCGCACTTCTGCGGCTCCAAACGCTTAACCAGAATGGCCTAGGGAAAAAATACACATACCGTTGGGAGCGGACGAGTTTCTACTTTCAGACGCAATAGGAATTTTTGGGTTAAGTCAATCCGTTCGCGAGATATGGGAGTTTGAATCTAAGAAATGATTGAGAAGGCAACAAATTTTTCGCAATTCTGCTGATCCAATCGCTTAACCAGAATGGCCTAGGGTTGTAATCGGGCCGTTTTAAACGGGCGAGTTTCTACTTTCAGACGCAATAGGAATTTTTTGGGTTACGTCAATCCGTTCGCGAGATATGGGAGATTGAATCTAAGAAATGGTTGAGAAGGCAACAAATTTGCCGCACTTCTGCTGCTCCAATCGCTTAACCAGAATGGCCTATGGGAAAAATACACATACCGTTGTAATCGGGCGAGTTTCTACTTTCAGATGCAATAGGAATTTTTGGGTTAGGTCAATCCGTTCGCGTGATATGGGAGTTTGAATCTAAGAAATGGTTGAGAAGACAACAAATTTTTCGCATTTCTGCTGCTCCAAACGCTTAACCAGAATGGCCTATGGGAAAAATACACATACCGTTGTAATGGGGCGAGTCTCTACTTTCAGATGCAATAGGAATTTATGGGTTAGGTCAATCCGTTCGCGACATACGGGAGTTTGAAGCTAAGAAATGGTTGAGAAGACAACAAATTTTTCGCAATTCTGCTGCTCCAAACGCTTAACCAGAATGGCCTAGGGAAAAAATACACATACCGTTGTAATCGGGCGAGTTTCTACTTTCAGACGCTGCAGGAATTTTTGGGTTAGGTCAATCTGTTCGCGAGATAATGGAGTTTGAAGCCAAGAAATAGTTGAGAAGACAACAAATTTTTCGCATTTCTGCTGCTCCAAACGCTTAACCAGAATGGCCTAGGGGAAAAATACACAAACCGTTGTAACTGGACGAGTTTCTACTTTCAGACGCAATAGGAATTTTTGGGTTACGTCAATCCGTTCGCGAGATATGGGAGTTTGAATCTAAGAAATGGTTGAGAAGACAACAAATTTTTCGCATTTCTGCTGCTCCAAACGCTTAACCAGAATGGCCTATGGGAAAAATACACATACCGTTGTAATGGGGCGAGTCTCTACTTTCAGATGCAATAGGAATTTATGGGTTAGGTCAATCCGTTCGCGACATACGGGAGTTTGAAGCTAAGAAATGGTTGAGAAGACAACAAATTTTTCGCAATTCTGCTGCTCCAAACGCTTAACCAGAATGGCCTAGGGAAAAAATACACATACCGTTGTAATCGGGCGAGTTTCTACTTTCAGACGCTGCAGGAATTTTTGGGTTAGGTCAATCTGTTCGCGAGATATGGGAGTTTGAAGCTAAGAAATGATTGAGAAGGCAACAAATTTTTCGCAATTCTGCTGCTCCAATCGCTTAACCAGAATGGCCTAGGATTGTAATCGGGCCGTTTTAAACGGGCGAGTTTCTACTTTCAGATGCAATAGGAATTTTTGGGTTAGGTCAATCCGTTCGCGAGATATGGGAGTTTGAAGCTAAGAAATAGTTGAGAAGGCAACAAATTGTTCGCACTTCTGCTGCTCCAAAAGCTTAACCAGAATTGTCTAGGGAAAAAATACACATACCGTTGTAATCGGGCGAGTTTCTACTTTCAGACGCTGCAGGAATTTTTGGGTTAGGTCAATCTGTTCGCGAGATATGGGAGTTTGAAGCTAAGAAATGGTTGAGAAGGTAACAAATTTTTCTCACCTCTGCTGCTCCAATCGCTTAACCTGATTGGCCTAGGGAAAAAATACACATACCGTTGTAATCGGGCGAGTTTCTACTTTCAGACGCAGCAGGAGTTTCTGGGTCTGGTCTATCCATTCGCGAGATATGGGACATTGAACCCAAGAAATAGTTGAGAAGACAACAAATTTTTCGCATTTCTGCTGCTCCAAACGCTTAACCAGAATGGCCTAGGGAAAAAGTACACATACCGTTGTAACCGGACGAGTCTCTACTTTCAGACGCAGCAGAAATTTTTGGGTTTGGTCAATCCGTTCGCGAGATATGGGACTTTGAAGCTAAGAAATGGTTGAGAAGGCAACAAATTTTTCGCAATTCTGCTGCTCCAATCGCTGAACCAGAATGGCCTAGGGTTGTAATCGGGCCGTTTTAAACGGGCGAGTTTCTACTTTCAGATGCAATAGGAATTTTTGGGTTAGGTCAATCCGTTCACGAGATATGGGAGATTGAAGCTAAGAAATGATTGAGAAGGCAACAAATTTTTCGCAATTCTGCTGCTCCAATCGCTTAACCAGAATGGCCTAGGGTTGTAATCGGGCCGTTTTAAACGGGCGAGTTTCTACTTTCAGATGCAATAGGAATTTTTGGGTTAGGTCAATCCGTTCGCGAGATATGGGAGTTTGAAGCTAAGAAATAGTTGAGAAGGCAACAAATTTTTCGCACTTCTGCTGCTCCAAAAGCTTAACCAGAACGGTCTAGGGAAAAAATACACATACCGTTGTAATCGGGCGAGTTTCTACTTTCAGACGCTGCAGGAATTTTTGGGTTAGGTCAATCTGTTCGCGAGATATGGGAGTTTGAAGCCAAGAAATAGTTGAGAAGGCAACAAATATTTCGCACTTCTGCGGCTCCAAACGCTTAACCAGAATGGCCTAGGGAAAAAATACACATACCGTTGGAACCGGACGAGTTTCTACTTTCAGACGCAATAGGAATTTTTGGGTTAGGTCAATCCGTTCGCGAGATATGGGAGTTTGAAGCTAAGAAATGGTTGAGAAGGCAACAAATTTTTCGCAATTCTGCTGCTCCAATCGCATAACCAGATTGGCCTAGGGAAAAAATACACATACCGTTGTAATCGGGCGAGTTTCTACTTTCAGACGCAGCAGGAATTTTTGGGTTTTTTCAATCTGTTCGCGAGATATGGGAGTTTGAAGCTAAGAAATAGTTGAGAAGGCAACAAATTTTTCGCACTTCTGCTGCTCCAAAAGCTTAACCAGAATGGTCTAGGGAAAAAATACACATACCGTTGTAATCGGGCGAGTTCCTACTTTCAGACGCAGCAGGAGTTTCTGGGTCTGGTCTATCTGTTCGCGAGATATGGGACATTGAAGCCAAGAAATAGTTGAGAAGACAACAAATTTTTCGCACTTCTGCTGCTCCAAACGCTTAACCAGAATGGCCTAAGGAAAAAATACACATACCCTTGTGACCGGACGAGTTTCTACTTTCAGACGCAGCAGGAGTTTCTGCGTCTGGTCTATCCGTTCGCGAGATATGGGACATTGAAGCCAAGAAATAGTTGAGAAGACAACAAATTTTTCGCACTTCTGCTGCTCCAAACGCTTAACCAGAATGGCCTAGGGAAAAAATACACATACCGTTGTAACCGGACGAGTTTCTACTTTCAGACGCAGCGGGAATTTTTGGGTTTGGTCAATCCGTTCGCGAGATATGGGACTTTGAAGCTAAGAAATGGTTGACAAGACAACAAATTTTTCGCACTTCTGCTGCTCCAATCGCTTAACCAGGATGGCCTAGGGGAAATATACACATCCCGTTGTAATCGGGCGAGTTTCTACTTTCAGACGCTGCAGGAATTTTTGGGTTAGGTCAATCTGTTCGCGAGATATGGGAGTTTGAAGCCAAGAAATAGTTGAGAAGGCAACAAATATTTCGCACTTCTGCGGCTCCAAACGCTTAACCAGAATGGCCTAGGGAAAAAATACACATACCGTTGGAACCGGACGAGTTTCTACTTTCAGACGCAATAGGAATTTTTGGGTTAGGTCAATCCGTTCGCGAGATATGGGAGTTTGAAGCTAAGAAATGGTTGAGAAGGCAACAAATTTTTCGCAATTCTGCTGCTCCAATCGCTTAACCAGAATGGCCTAGGGTTGTAATCGGGCCGTTTTAAACGGGCGAGTTTCTACTTTCAGATGCAATAGGAATTTTTGGGTTAGGTCAATCCGTTCGCGAGATATGGGAGTTTGAAGCTAAGAAATAGTTGAGAAGGCAACAAATTTTTCGCACTTCTGCTGCTCCAAAAGCTTAACCAGAGTGGTCTAGGGAAAAAATACACATACCGTTGTAATCGGGCGAGTTTCTACTTTCAGACGCATCAGGAATTTTTGGGTTTTTTCAATCTGTTCGCGTGATATGGGAGTTTGAAGCTAAGAAATAGTTGAGAAGGCAACAAATTTTTCGCACTTCTGCTGCTTCAAAAGCTTAACCTGAATGGTCTAGGGAAAAAATACACATACCGTTGTAATCGGGCGAGTTTCTACTTTCAGACGCAGCAGGAATTTTTGGGTTAGGTCAATCTGTTCGCGAGATATGGGAGTTTGAAGCCAAGAAATAGTTGAGAAGGCAACAAATATTTCGCACTTCTGCGGCTCCAAACGCTTAACCAGAATGGCCTCGGGAAAAAATACACATACCGTTGGAACCGGACGAGTTTCTACTTTCAGACGCAATAGGAATTTTTGGGTTAGGTCAATCCGTTCGCGAGATATGGGAGTTTGAAGCTAAGAAATGGTTGAGAAGGCAACAAATTTTTCGCAATTCTGCTGCTCCAATCGCTTAACCAGAATGGCCTAGGGTTGTAATCGGGCCGTTTTAAACGGGCGAGTTTCTACTTTCAGATGCAACAGGAATTTTTGGGTTAGGTCAATCCGTTCGCGAGATATGGGAGTTTGAAGCTAAGAAATGGTTGAGAAGGCAACAAATTTTTCGCACTTCTGCTGCTCCAATCGCTTAACCAGATTGGCCTAGGGAAAAAATACACATACCGTTGTAATCGGGCGAGTTTCTACTTTCCGACGCAGCAGGAGTTTCTGGGTCTGGTCTATCCGTTCGCGAGATATGGGACATTGAAGCCAAGAAATGGTTGACAAGACAACAAATTTTTCGCATTTCTGCTGCTCCAAACGCTTAACCAGAATGGCCTAGGGAAAAAATACACATACCGTTGTAACCGGACGAGTTTCTACTTTCAGACGCAGCGGGAATTTTTGGGTTTGGTCAATCCGTTCGCGAGATATGGGACTTTGAAGCTAAGAAATGGTTGACAAGACAACAAATTTTTCGCACTTCTGCTGCTCCAATCGCTTAACCAGGATGGCCTAGGGGAAATATACACATCGCATTGTAATCGGGCGAGTTTCTACTTTCAGACGCAGCAGGAATTTTTGGGTTTGGTCAATCCGTTCGCGAGATATCGGACTTTGAAGCTAAGAAATGGTTGACAAGATAACAAATTTTTCGCACATCTGCTGCCCCAAACGCTTAACCAGAATGGCCTAGGGGAAAAATACACATACCGTTGTAATCGGGCGAGTTTCTAATTTCAGACGCAGCAGGAATTATTGGGTTTGGTCAATCCGTTCGCGAGATATGGGAGTTTGAAGCTAAGAAATGGTTGAGAAGGCAACAAATTTTTCGCAATTCTGCTGCTCCAATCGCTTAACCAGAATGGCCTAGGGTTGTAATCGGGCCGTTTTAAACGGGCGAGTTTCTACTTTCAGATGCAACAGGAATTTTTGGGTTAGGTCAATCCGTTCGCGAGATATGGGAGTTTGAAGCTAAGAAATGGTTGAGAAGGCAACAAATTTTTCGCACTTCTGCTGCTCCAATCGCTTAACCAGATTGGCCTAGGGAAAAAATACACATACCGTTGTAATCGGGCGAGTTTCTACTTTCCGACGCAGCAGGAGTTTCTGGGTCTGGTCTATCCGTTCGCGAGATATGGGACATTGAAGCCAAGAAATGGTTGACAAGACAACAAATTTTTCGCATTTCTGCTGCTCCAAACGCTTAACCAGAATGGCCTAGGGAAAAAATACACATACCGTTGTAACCGGACGAGTTTCTACTTTCAGACGCAGCGGGAATTTTTGGGTTTGGTCAATCCGTTCGCGAGATATCGGACTTTGAAGCTAAGAAATGGTTGACAAGATAACAAATTTTTCGCACATCTGCTGCCCCAAACGCTTAACCAGAATGGCCTAGGGGAAAAATACACATACCGTTGTATTCGGGCGAGTTTCTACTTTCAGACGCAGCAGGAACTTTTGGGTTAGGTCAATCCGTTCGCGAGATATGGGAGTTTGAAGCTAAGAAATGGTTGACAAGACAACAAATTTTTCGCACATCTGCTGCTCCAATCGCTTAACCAGGATGGTCTAGGGGAAATATACACATCCCGTTGTAATCGGGCGAGTTTCTACTTTCAGACGCTGCAGGAATTTTTGGGTTAGGTCAATCTGTTCGCGAGATATGGGAGATTGAAGCCAAGTAATAGTTGAGAAGGCAACAAATATTTCGCACTTCTGCGGCTCCAAACGCTTAACCAGAATGGCCTAGGGAAAAAATACACATACCGTTGGGAGCGGACGAGTTTCTACTTTCAGACGCAATAGGAATTTTTGGGTTAAGTCAATCCGTTCGCGAGATATGGGAGTTTGAATCTAAGAAATGATTGAGAAGGCAACAAATTTTTCGCAATTCTGCTGATCCAATCGCTTAACCAGAATGGCCTAGGGTTGTAATCGGGCCGTTTTAAACGGGCGAGTTTCTACTTTCAGACGCAATAGGAATTTTTTGGGTTACGTCAATCCGTTCGCGAGATATGGGAGATTGAATCTAAGAAATGGTTGAGAAGGCAACAAATTTGCCGCACTTCTGCTGCTCCAATCGCTTAACCAGGATGGCCTAGGGGAAATATACACATCGCATTGTAATCGGGCGAGTTTCTACTTTCAGACGCAGCAGGAATTTTTGGGTTTGGTCAATCCGTTCGCGAGATATCGGACTTTGAAGCTAAGAAATGGTTGACAAGATAACAAATTTTTCGCACATCTGCTGCCCCAAACGCTTAACCAGAATGGCCTAGGGGAAAAATACACATACCGTTGTAATCGGGCGAGTTTCTAATTTCAGACGCAGCAGGAATTATTGGGTTTGGTCAATCCGTTCGCGAGATATGGGAGTTTGAAGCTAAGAAATGGTTGAGAAGGCAACAAATTTTTCGCAATTCTGCTGCTCCAATCGCTTAACCAGAATGGCCTAGGGTTGTAATCGGGCCGTTTTAAACGGGCGAGTTTCTACTTTCAGATGCAACAGGAATTTTTGGGTTAGGTCAATCCGTTCGCGAGATATGGGAGTTTGAAGCTAAGAAATGGTTGAGAAGGCAACAAATTTTTCGCACTTCTGCTGCTCCAATCGCTTAACCAGATTGGCCTAGGGAAAAAATACACATACCGTTGTAATCGGGCGAGTTTCTACTTTCCGACGCAGCAGGAGTTTCTGGGTCTGGTCTATCCGTTCGCGAGATATGGGACATTGAAGCCAAGAAATGGTTGACAAGACAACAAATTTTTCGCATTTCTGCTGCTCCAAACGCTTAACCAGAATGGCCTAGGGAAAAAATACACATACCGTTGTAACCGGACGAGTTTCTACTTTCAGACGCAGCGGGAATTTTTGGGTTTGGTCAATCCGTTCGCGAGATATGGGACTTTGAAGCTAAGAAATGGTTGACAAGACAACAAATTTTTCGCACTTCTGCTGCTCCAATCGCTTAACCAGGATGGCCTAGGGGAAATATACACATCCCATTGTAATCGGGCGAGTTTCTACTTTCAGACGCAGCAGGAATTTTTGGGTTTGGTCAATCCGTTCGCGAGATATCGGACTTTGAAGCTAAGAAATGGTTGACAAGATAACAAATTTTTCGCACATCTGCTGCCCCAAACGCTTAACCAGAATGGCCTAGGGGAAAAATACACATACCGTTGTATTCGGGCGAGTTTCTACTTTCAGACGCAGCAGGAACTTTTGGGTTAGGTCAATCCGTTCGCGAGATATGGGAGTTTGAAGCTAAGAAATGGTTGACAAGACAACAAATTTTTCGCACATCTGCTGCTCCAATCGCTTAACCAGGATGGTCTAGGGGAAATATACACATCCCGTTGTAATCGGGCGAGTTTCTACTTTCAGACGCTGCAGGAATTTTTGGGTTAGGTCAATCTGTTCGCGAGATATGGGAGATTGAAGCCAAGTAATAGTTGAGAAGGCAACAAATATTTCGCACTTCTGCGGCTCCAAACGCTTAACCAGAATGGCCTAGGGAAAAAATACACATACCGTTGGGAGCGGACGAGTTTCTACTTTCAGACGCAATAGGAATTTTTGGGTTAAGTCAATCCGTTCGCGAGATATGGGAGTTTGAATCTAAGAAATGATTGAGAAGGCAACAAATTTTTCGCAATTCTGCTGATCCAATCGCTTAACCAGAATGGCCTAGGGTTGTAATCGGGCCGTTTTAAACGGGCGAGTTTCTACTTTCAGACGCAATAGGAATTTTTTGGGTTACGTCAATCCGTTCGCGAGATATGGGAGATTGAATCTAAGAAATGGTTGAGAAGGCAACAAATTTGCCGCACTTCTGCTGCTCCAATCGCTTAACCAGAATGGCCTATGGGAAAAATACACATACCGTTGTAATCGGGCGAGTTTCTACTTTCAGATGCAATAGGAATTTTTGGGTTAGGTCAATCCGTTCGCGTGATATGGGAGTTTGAATCTAAGAAATGGTTGAGAAGACAACAAATTTTTCGCATTTCTGCTGCTCCAAACGCTTAACCAGAATGGCCTATGGGAAAAATACACATACCGTTGTAATGGGGCGAGTCTCTACTTTCAGATGCAATAGGAATTTATGGGTTAGGTCAATCCGTTCGCGACATACGGGAGTTTGAAGCTAAGAAATGGTTGAGAAGACAACAAATTTTTCGCAATTCTGCTGCTCCAAACGCTTAACCAGAATGGCCTAGGGAAAAAATACACATACCGTTGTAATCGGGCGAGTTTCTACTTTCAGACGCTGCAGGAATTTTTGGGTTAGGTCAATCTGTTCGCGAGATAATGGAGTTTGAAGCCAAGAAATAGTTGAGAAGACAACAAATTTTTCGCATTTCTGCTGCTCCAAACGCTTAACCAGAATGGCCTATGGGAAAAATACACATACCGTTGTAATGGGGCGAGTCTCTACTTTCAGATGCAATAGGAATTTATGGGTTAGGTCAATCCGTTCGCGACATACGGGAGTTTGAAGCTAAGAAATGGTTGAGAAGACAACAAATTTTTCGCAATTCTGCTGCTCCAAACGCTTAACCAGAATGGCCTAGGGAAAAAATACACATACCGTTGTAATCGGGCGAGTTTCTACTTTCAGACGCTGCAGGAATTTTTGGGTTAGGTCAATCTGTTCGCGAGATATGGGAGTTTGAAGCCAAGAAATAGTTGAGGAGGCAACAAATATTTCGCACTTCTGCGGCTCCAAACGCTTAACCAGAATGGCCTAGGGAAAAAATACATATACCGTTGGGAGCGGACGAGTTTCTACTTTCAGACGCAATAGGAATTTTTGGGTTAAGTCAATCCGTTCGCGAGATATGGGAGTTTGAAGCTAAGAAATAGTTGAGAAGGCAACAAATTTTTCGCACTTCTCCTGCTCCAAAAGCTTAACCAGAATGGCCTAGGGAAAAAATACACATACCGTTGTAATCGGGCGAGTTTCTACTTTCAGACGCTGCAGGAATTTTTGGGTTAGGTCAATCTGTTCGCGAGATAATGGAGTTTGAAGCCAAGAAATAGTTGAGAAGGCAACAAATTTTTAGCACTTCTGCTGCTCCAATCGCTTAACCAGAATGGCCTAGGGGAAAAATACACAAACCGTTGTAACTGGACGAGTTTCTACTTTCAGACGCAATAGGAATTTTTGGGTTACGTCAATCCGTTCGCGAGATATGGGAGTTTGAATCTAAGAAATGGTTGAGAAGACAACAAATTTTTCGCATTTCTGCTGCTCCAAACGCTTAACCAGAATGGCCTATGGGAAAAATACACATACCGTTGTAATGGGGCGAGTCTCTACTTTCAGATGCAATAGGAATTTATGGGTTAGGTCAATCCGTTCGCGACATACGGGAGTTTGAAGCTAAGAAATGGTTGAGAAGACAACAAATTTTTCGCAATTCTGCTGCTCCAAACGCTTAACCAGAATGGCCTAGGGAAAAAATACACATACCGTTGTAATCGGGCGAGTTTCTACTTTCAGACGCTGCAGGAATTTTTGGGTTAGGTCAATCTGTTCGCGAGATATGGGAGTTTGAAGCTAAGAAATGATTGAGAAGGCAACAAATTTTTCGCAATTCTGCTGCTCCAATCGCTTAACCAGAATGGCCTAGGATTGTAATCGGGCCGTTTTAAACGGGCGAGTTTCTACTTTCAGATGCAATAGGAATTTTTGGGTTAGGTCAATCCGTTCGCGAGATATGGGAGTTTGAAGCTAAGAAATAGTTGAGAAGGCAACAAATTGTTCGCACTTCTGCTGCTCCAAAAGCTTAACCAGAATTGTCTAGGGAAAAAATACACATGCCGTTGTAATCGGGCGAGTTTCTACTTTCAGACGCTGCAGGAATTTTTGGGTTAGGTCAATCTGTTCGCGAGATATGGGAGTTTGAAGCTAAGAAATGGTTGAGAAGGTAACAAATTTTTCTCACCTCTGCTGCTCCAATCGCTTAACCTGATTGGCCTAGGGAAAAAATACACATACCGTTGTAATCGGGCGAGTTTCTACTTTCAGACGCAGCAGGAGTTTCTGGGTCTGGTCTATCCATTCGCGAGATATGGGACATTGAACCCAAGAAATAGTTGAGAAGACAACAAATTTTTCGCATTTCTGCTGCTCCAAACGCTTAACCAGAATGGCCTAGGGAAAAAGTACACATACCGTTGTAACCGGACGAGTCTCTACTTTCAGACGCAGCAGAAATTTTTGGGTTTGGTCAATCCGTTCGCGAGATATGGGACTTTGAAGCTAAGAAATGGTTGAGAAGGCAACAAATTTTTCGCAATTCTGCTGCTCCAATCGCTGAACCAGAATGGCCTAGGGTTGTAATCGGGCCGTTTTAAACGGGCGAGTTTCTACTTTCAGATGCAATAGGAATTTTTGGGTTAGGTCAATCCGTTCGCGAGATATGGGAGTTTGAAGCTAAGAAATAGTTGAGAAGGCAACAAATTTTTCGCACTTCTCCTGCTCCAAAAGCTTAACCAGAATGGTCTAGGGAAAAAATACACATACCGTTGTAATCGGGCGAGTTTCTACATTCAGACGCTGCAGGAATTTTTGGGTTAGGTCAACCTGTTCGCGAGATATGGGAGTTTGAAGCTAAGAAATGGTTGAGAAGGCAACAAATTTTTCTCACCTCTGCTGCTCCAATCGCTTAACCAGATTGGCCTAGGGAAAAAATACACATACCGTTGTAATCGGGCGGGTTTCTACTTTCAGACGCAGCAGGAATTTTTGGGTTTCTTCAATCTGTTCGCGAGATATGGGAGATTGAAGCTAAGAAATAGTTGAGAAGGCAACAAATTTTTCGCACTTCTGCTGCTCCAAAAGCTTAACCAGAATGGTCTAGGGACAAAATGCACATACCGTTGTAATCGGGCGAGTTTCTACTTTCAGACGCAGCAGGAATTTTTGGGTTAGGTCAATCTGTTCGCGAGATATGGGAGTTTGAAGCCAAGAAATAGTTGGGAAGGCAACAAATATTTCGCACTTCTGCGGCTCCAAACGCTTAACCAGAATGGCCTAGGGAAAAAATACACATACCGTTGTAATCGGGCGAGTTTCTACTTTCAGACGCAGCAGGAGTTTCTGGGTCTGGTCTATCCGTTCGCGAGATATGGGACATTGAAGCTAAGAAATGGTTGAGAAGGCAACAAATTTTTCGCAATTCTGCTGCTCCAATCGCTGAACCAGAATGGCCTAGGGTTGTAATCGGGCCGTTTTAAACGGGCGAGTTTCTACTTTCAGATGCAATAGGAATTTTTGGGATAGGTCAATCCGTTCGCGAGATATGGGAGTTTGAAGCTAAGAAATAGTTGAGAAGGCAACAAATTTTTCGCACTTCTCCTGCTCCAAAAGCTTAACCAGAATGGTCTAGGGAAAAAATACCCATACCGTTGAAATCGGGCGAGTTTCTACTTTCAGACGCTGCAGGAATTTTTGGGTTAGGTCAACCTGTTCGCGAGATATGGGAGTTTGAAGCTAAGAAATGGTTGAGAAGGCAACAAATTTTTCTCACCTCTGCTGCTCCAATCGCTTAACCAGATTGGCCTAGGGAAAAAATACACATACCGTTGTAATCGGGCGGGTTTCTACTTTCAGACGCAGCAGGAATTTTTGGGTTTCTTCAATCTGTTCGCGAGATATGGGAGATTGAAGCTAAGAAATAGTTGAGAAGGCAACAAATTTTTCGCACTTCTGCTGCTCCAAAAGCTTAACCAGAATGGTCTAGGGAAAAAATGCACATACCGTTGTAATCGGGCGAGTTTCTACTTTCAGACGCAGCAGGAATTTTTGGGTTAGGTCAATCTGTTCGCGAGATATGGGAGTTTGAAGCCAAGAAATAGTTGAGAAGGCAACAAATATTTCGCACTTCTGCGGCTCCAAACGCTTAAACAGAATGCCTAGGGAAAAAACACACATACCGTTGTAATCGGGCGAGTTTCTACTTTCAGACGCAGCAGGAGTTTCTGGGTCTGGTCTATCCGTTCGCGAGATATGGGACATTGAAGCCAAGAAATAGTTGAGAAGACAACAAATTTTTTGCACTTCTGCTGCTCCAAACGCTTAACCAGAATGGCCTAGGGTAAAAATAAACATACCGTTGTAACCGGACGAGACTCTACTTTCAGACGCAGCAGGAATTTTTGGGTTTGGTCAATCCGTTCGCGAGATATGGGACCTTGAAGCTAAGAAATGGTTGACAAGACAACAAATTTTTCGCACTTCTGCTGCTCCAAACGCTTAAGCAGAATGGCCTAGGGAAAAAATACACATACCCTTGTGACCGGACGAGTTTCTACTTTCAGACGCAATAGGAATTGTTGGGTTAGGTCAATCCGTTCGCGAGATATGGGAGTTTGAAGCTAAGAAATGGTTGAGAAGGCAACAAATTTTTCGCACTTTTGCTGCTCCAATCGCTTAACCAGATTGGCCTAGGGAAAAAATACACATACCGTTGTAATCGGGCGAGTTTCTACTTTCAGACGCAGCAGGAGTTTCTGGGTCTGGTCTATCCGTTCGCGAGATATGGGACATTGAAGCCAAGAAATAGTTGAGAAGACAACAAATTTTTCGCACTTCTGCTGCTCCAAACGCTTAACCAGAATGGCCTAGGGAAAAAATACACATACCGTTGTAACCGGACGAGTTTCTACATTTAGTCGCAGCGGGAATTTTTGGGTTTGGTCAATCCGTTCGCGAGATATGGGACTTTGAAGCTAAGAAATGGTTGACAAGACAACAAACTTTTCGCACTTCTGCTGCTCCAATCGCTTAACCAGGATGGCCTAGGGGAAATATACACATCCCGTTGTAATCGGGCGAGTTTCTACTTTCAGAAGCAGCAGGAATTGTTGGATTTGGTCAATCCGTTCGCAAGGTATCGGACTTTGAAGCTAAGAAATGGTTGACAAGATAACAAATTTTTCGCACATCTGCTGCCCCAAACGCTTAACCAGAACGGCCTAGGGGAAAAATACACATACCGTTGTAATCGGGCGAGTTTCTACTTTCAGACGCAGCAGGAGTTTCTGGGTCTGGTCTATCCGTTCGCGAGATATGGGAGTTTGAAGCTAAGAAATGGTTGAGAAGGCAACAAATTTTTCGCACTTCTGCTGCTCCAATCGCTTAACCAGATTGGCCTAGGGAAAAAATACACATACCGTTGTAATCGGGCGAGTTTCTACTTTCAGACGCAGCAGGAACTTTTGGGTTAGGTCAATCCGTTCGCGAGATATGGGAGTTTGAAGCTAAGAAATGGTTGACAAGACAACAAATTTTTCGCACTTCTGCTGCTCCAAACGCTTAACCAGAATGGCCTAGGGAAAAAATACACATACCCTTGTGACCGGACGAGTTTCTACTTTCAGACGCAATAGGAATTGTTGGGTTAGGTCAATCCGTTCGCGAGATATGGGAGTTTGAAGCTAAGAAATGGTTGAGAAGGCAACAAATTTTTCGCACTTTTGCTGCTCCAATCGCTTAACCAGATTGGCCTAGGGAAAAAATACACATACCGTTGTAATCGGGCGAGTTTCTACTTTCAGACGCAGCAGGAGTTTCTGGGTCTGGTCTATCCGTTCGCGAGATATGGGACATTGAAGCCAAGAAATAGTTGAGAAGACAACAAATTTTTCGCACTTCTGCTGCTCCAAACGCTTAACCAGAATGGCCTAGGGAAAAAATACACATACCGTTGTAACCGGACGAGTTTCTACATTTAGTCGCAGCGGGAATTTTTGGGTTTGGTCAATCCGTTCGCGAGATATGGGACTTTGAAGCTAAGAAATGGTTGACAAGACAACAAATTTTTCGCACTTCTGCTGCTCCAATCGCTTAACCAGGATGGCCTAGGGGAAATATACACATCCCGTTGTAATCGGGCGAGTTTCTACTTTCAGAAGCAGCAGGAATTGTTGGATTTGGTCAATCCGTTCGCGAGGTATCGGACTTTGAAGCTAAGAAATGGTTGACAAGATAACAAATTTTTCGCACATCTGCTGCCCCAAACGCTTAACCAGAACGGCCTAGGGGAAAAATACACATACCGTTGTAATCGGGCGAGTTTCTACTTTCAGACGCAGCAGGAGTTTCTGGGTCTGGTCTATCCGTTCGCGAGATATGGGAGTTTGAAGCTAAGAAATGGTTGAGAAGGCAACAAATTTTTCGCACTTCTGCTGCTCCAATCGCTTAACCAGATTGGCCTAGGGAAAAAATACACATACCGTTGTAATCGGGCGAGTTTCTACTTTCAGACGCAGCAGGAACTTTTGGGTTAGGTCAATCCGTTCGCGAGATATGGGAGTTTGAAGCTAAGAAATGGTTGACAAGACAACAAATTTTTCGCACTTCTGCTGCTCCAAACGCTTAACCAGAATGGCCTAGGGAAAAAATACACATACCGTTGTAATCGGGCGAGTTTCTACTTTCAGACGCAGCAGGAGTTTCTGGGTCTGGTCTATCCGTTCGCGAGATATGGGACATTGAAGCCAAGAAATAGTTGAGAAGACAACAAATTTTTCGCACTTCTGCTGCTCCAAACGCTTAACCAGAATGGCCTAGGGAAAAAATACACATACCGTTGTAACCGGACGAGTTTCTACATTTAGTCGCAGCGGGAATTTTTGGGTTTGGTCAATCCGTTCGCGAGATATGGGACTTTGAAGCTAAGAAATGGTTGACAAGACAACAAATTTTTCGCACTTCTGCTGCTCCAATCGCTTAACCAGGATGGCCTAGGGGAAATATACACATCCCGTTGTAATCGGGCGAGTTTCTACTTTCAGAAGCAGCAGGAATTGTTGGATTTGGTCAATCCGTTCGCGAGGTATCGGACTTTGAAGCTAAGAAATGGTTGACAAGATAACAAATTTTTCGCACATCTGCTGCCCCAAACGCTTAACCAGAACGGCCTAGGGGAAAAATACACATACCGTTGTAATCGGGCGAGTTTCTACTTTCAGACGCAGCAGGAGTTTCTGGGTCTGGTCTATCCGTTCGCGAGATATGGGAGTTTGAAGCTAAGAAATGGTTGAGAAGGCAACAAATTTTTCGCACTTCTGCTGCTCCAATCGCTTAACCAGATTGGCCTAGGGAAAAAATACACATACCGTTGTAATCGGGCGAGTTTCTACTTTCAGACGCAGCAGGAACTTTTGGGTTAGGTCAATCCGTTCGCGAGATATGGGAGTTTGAAGCTAAGAAATGGTTGACAAGACAACAAATTTTTCGCACTTCTGCTGCTCCAAACGCTTAACCAGAATGGCCTAGGGAAAAAATACACATACCCTTGTGACCGGACGAGTTTCTACTTTCAGACGCAATAGGTATTGTTGGGTTAGGTCAATCCGTTCGCGAGATATGGGAGTTTGAAGCTAAGAAATGGTTGAGAAGGCAACAAATTTTTCGCACTTCTGCGGCTCCAAACGCTTAACCAGAATGGCCTAGGGAAAAAATACACATACCGTTGTAATCGGGCGAGTTTCTACTTTCAGACGCAGCAGGAGTTTCTGGGTCTGGTCTATCCGTTCGCGAGATATGGGGCATTGAAGCCAAGAAATAGTTGAGAAGACAACAAATTTTTTGCACTTCTGCTGCTCCAAACGCTTAACCAGAATGGCCTAGGGTAAAAATACACATACCGTTGTAACCGGACGAGTCTCTACTTTCAGACGCAGCAGGAATTTTTGGGTTTGGTCAATCCGTTCGCGAGATATGGGACCTTGAAGCTAAGAAATGGTTGACAAGACAACAAATTTTTCGCACTTCTGCTGCTCCAAACGCTTAACCAGAATGGCCTAGGGAAAAAATACACATACCCTTGTGACCGGACGAGTTTCTACTTTCAGACGCAATAGGAATTGTTGGGTTAGGTCAATCCGTTCGCGAGTTATGGGAGTTTGAAGCTAAGAAATGGTTGACAAGACAACAAATTTTTCGCACTTCTGCTGCTCCAAACGCTTAACCAGAATGGCCTAGGGAAAAAATACACATACCCTTGTGACCGGGCGAGTTTCTACTTTCAGGCGCAATAGGAATTTTTGGGTTAGGTCAATCCGTTCGCGAGATATGGGAGTTTGAAGCTAAGAAATGGTTGAGAAGGCAACAAACTTTTCGCACTTCTGCTGCTCCAATCGCTTAACCAGATTGCCCTAGGGAAGAAATACACATACCGTTGTAATCGGGCGAGTTTCTACTTTCAGACGCAGCAGGAATTTTTGGGTTTGTTCAATCCGTTCTCGAGATATGGGACTTTGAATCTAAGAAATGGTTGACAAGACAACAAATTTTTCGCACTTCTGCTACTCCAATCGCGTAACTAGGATGGCCTAGGGGACATATACACATACCGTTGTAATCGGGCGAGTTTCTACTTTCAGACGCAGCAGGAACTTTTGGGTTAGGTCAATCCGTTCGCGAGATATGGGAGTTTGAAGCTAAGAAATGGTTGACAAGACAACAAATTTTTCGCACTTCTGCTGCTCCAATCGCTTAACCAGATTGGCCTAGGGAAAAAATACACATACCGTTGTAATCGGGCGAGTTTCTACTTTCAGACGCAGCAGGAGTTTCTGGGTCTGGTCTATCCGTTCGCGAGATATGGGACATTGAAGCCAAGAAATAGTTGAGAAGACAACAAATTTTTCGCACTTCTGCTGCTCCAAACGCTTAACCAGAATGGCCTAGGGAAAAAATACACATACCGTTGTAACCGGACGAGTTTCTACATTTAGTCGCAGCGGGAATTTTTGGGTTTGGTCAATCCGTTCGCGAGATATGGGACTTTGAAGCTAAGAAATGGTTGACAAGACAACAAATTTTTCGCACTTCTGCTGCTCCAATCGCTTAACCAGGATGGCCTAGGGGAAATATACACATCCCGTTGTAATCGGGCGAGTTTCTACTTTCAGAAGCAGCAGGAATTGTTGGATTTGGTCAATCCGTTCGCGAGGTATCGGACTTTGAAGCTAAGAAATGGTTGACAAGATAACAAATTTTTCGCACATCTGCTGCCCCAAACGCTTAACCAGAACGGCCTAGGGGAAAAATACACATACCGTTGTAATCGGGCGAGTTTCTACTTTCAGACGCAGCAGGAGTTTCTGGGTCTGGTCTATCCGTTCGCGAGATATGGGAGTTTGAAGCTAAGAAATGGTTGAGAAGGCAACAAATTTTTCGCACTTCTGCTGCTCCAATCGCTTAACCAGATTGGCCTAGGGAACAAATACACATACCGTTGTAATCGGGCGAGTTTCTACTTTCAGACGCAGCAGGAACTTTTGGGTTAGGTCAATCCGTTCGCGAGATATGGGAGTTTGAAGCTAAGAAATGGTTGACAAGACAACAAATTTTTCGCACTTCTGCTGCTCCAAACGCTTAACCAGAATGGCCTAGGGAAAAAATACACATACCCTTGTGACCGGACGAGTTTCTACTTTCAGACGCAATAGGAATTGTTGGGTTAGGTCAATCCGTTCGCGAGATATGGGAGTTTGAAGCTAAGAAATGGTTGAGAAGGCAACAAATTTTTCGCACTTCTGCGGCTCCAAACGCTTAACCAGAATGGCCTAGGGAAAAAATACACATACCGTTGTAATCGGGCGAGTTTCTACTTTCAGACGCAGCAGGAGTTTCTGGGTCTGGTCTATCCGTTCGCGAGATATGGGGCATTGAAGCCAAGAAATAGTTGAGAAGACAACAAATTTTTTGCACTTCTGCTGCTCCAAACGCTTAACCAGAATGGCCTAGGGTAAAAATACACATACCGTTGTAACCGGACGAGTCTCAACTTTCAGACGCAGCAGGAATTTTTGGGTTTGGTCAATCCGTTCGCGAGATATGGGACCTTGAAGCTAAGAAATGGTTGACAAGACAACAAATTTTTCGCACTTCTGCTGCTCCAAACGCTTAACCAGAATGGCCTAGGGAAAAAATACACATACCCTTGTGACCGGACGAGTTTCTACTTTCAGACGCAATAGGAATTGTTGGGTTAGGTCAATCCGTTCGCGAGTTATGGGAGTTTGAAGCTAAGAAATGGTTGACAAGACAACAAATTTTTCGCACTTCTGCTGCTCCAAACGCTTAACCAGAATGGCCTAGGGAAAAAATACACATACCCATGTGACCGGGCGAGTTTCTACTTTCAGGCGCAATAGGAATTTTTGGGTTAGGTCAATCCGTTCGCGAGATATGGGAGTTTGAAGCTAAGAAATGGTTGAGAAGGCAACAAACTTTTCGCACTTCTGCTGCTCCAATCGCTTAACCAGATTGCCCTAGGGAAGAAATACACATACCGTTGTAATCGGGCGAGTTTCTACTTTCAGACGCAGCAGGAATTTTTGGGTTTGTTCAATCCGTTCTCGAGATATGGGACTTTGAATCTAAGAAATGGTTGACCAGACAACAAATTTTTCGCACTTCTGCTACTCCAATCGCGTAACTAGGATGGCCTAGGGGACATATACACATACCGTTGTAATCGGGCGAGTTTCTACTTTCAGACGCAGCAGGAACTTTTGGGTTAGGTCAATCTGTTCGCGAGATATGGGAGTTTGAAGCTAAGAAATGGTTGACAAGACAACAAATTTTTCGCACTTCTGCTGCTCCAATCGCTTAACCAGATTGGCCTAGGGAAAAAATACACATACCGTTGTAATCGGGCGAGTTTCTACTTTCAGACGCAGCAGGAATTATTGGGTTTGGTCAATCCGTTCGCGAGATATGGGAGTTTGAATCCAAGAAATGGTTGAGAAGGCAACAAATTTTTCGCACTTCTGCTGCTCCAATCGCTTAACCAGATTGGCCTAGGGAAAAAATACACATACCGTTGTAATCGGGCGAGTTTCTACTTTCAGACGCAGCAGGAGATTCTGGGTCTGGTCTATCCGTTCGCGAGATATGGGACATTGAAGCCAAGAAATCGTTGAGAAAACAACAAATTTTTCGCACTTCTGCTGCTCCAATCGCTTAACCAGATTGGTCTAGGGAGAAAATACACATACCGTTGTAATCGGGCGAGTTTCTACTTTCAGACGCAGCAGGAGTTTCTGGGTCTGGTCTATCCGTTCGCGAGATATGGGACATTGAAGCCAAGAAATAGTTGAGAAGACAACAAATTTTTCGCACTTCTGCTGCTCCAAACGCTTAACCAGAATGGCCTAGGGAAAAAATACACATACCGTTGGAACCGGACGAGTTTCTACTTTCAGATGCAATAGGAATTTTTGGGTTAGGTCAATCCGTTCGCGAGTTATGGGAGTTTGAAGCTAAGAAATGGTTGACAAGACAACAAATTTTTCGCACTTCTGCTGCTCCAAACGCTTAACCAGAATGGCCTAGGGAAAAAATACACATACCCTTGTGACCGGGCGAGTTTCTACTTTCAGGCGCAATAGGAATTTTTGGGTTAGGTCAATCCGTTCGCGAGATATGGGAGTTTGAATCTAAGAAATGGTTGAGAAGGCAACAAATTTTTCGCACTTCTGCTGCTCCAATCGCTTAACCAGATTGGCCTAGGGAAAAAATACACATACCGTTGTAATCGGGCGAGTTTCTACTTTCAGACGCAGCAGGAGTTTCTGGGTCTGGTCTATCCGTTCGCGAGATGTGGGACATTGAAGCCAAGAAATAGTTGAGAAGACAACAAATTTTTCGCACTTCTGCTGCTCCAAACGCTTAACCAGAATGGCCTAGGGAAAAAATACACATACCGTTGTAACCGGACGAGTTTCTACTTTCAGACGCAGCGGGAATTTTTGGGTTTGGTCAATCCGTTCGCGAGATATGGGACTTTGAAGCTAAGAAATGGTTGACAAGACAACAAATTTTTCGCACTTCTGCTGCTCCAATCGCTTAACCAGGATGGCCTAGGGGAAATATACACATTCCGTTGTAATCGGGCGAGTTTCTACTTTCAGACGCAGCAGGAATTTTTGGGTTTGGTCAATCCGTTCGCGAGATATCGGACTTTGAAGCTAGGAAATGGTTGACAAGATAACAAATTTTTCGCACATCTGCTGCCCCAAACGCTTAACCAGAACGGCCTAGGGGAAAAATACACATACCGCTGTAATCGGGCGAGTTTCCAATTTCAGACGCAGCAGGAATTATTGGGTTTGGTCAATCCGTTCGCGAGTTATGGGAGTTTGAAGCTAAGAAATGGTTGACAAGACAACAAATTTTTCGCACTTCTGCTGCTCCAAACGCTTAACCAGAATGGCCTAGGGAAAAAATACACATACCCTTGTGACCGGGCGAGTTTCTATTATACTTTCAGGCGCAATAGGAATTTTTGGGTTAGGTCAATCCGTTCGCGAGATATGGGAGTTTGAAGCTAAGAAATGGTTGAGAAGGCAACAAATTTTTCGCACTTCTGCTGCTCCAATCGCTTAACCAGATTAGCCTAGGGAAAAAATACACATACCGTTGTAATCGGGCGAGTTTCTACTTTCAGACGCAGCAGGAGTTTCTGGGTCTGGTCTATCCGTTCGCGAGATATGGGACATTGAAGCCAAGAAGTAGTTGAGAAGACAACAAATTTTTCGCACTTCTGCTGCTCCAAACGCTTAACCAGAATGGCCTAGGGAAAAAATACACATACCGTTGTAACCGGACGAGTTTCTACATTTAGTCGCAGCGGGAATTTTTGGGTTTGGTCAATCCGTTCGCGAGATATGGGACTTTGAAGCTAAGAAATGGTTGACAAGACAACAAATTTTTCGCACTTCTGCTGCTCCAATCGCTTAACCAGGATGGCCTAGGGGAAATATACACATCCCGTTGTAATCGGGCGAGTTTCTACTTTCAGAAGCAGCAGGAATTGTTGGATTTGGTCAATCCGTTCGCGAGGTATCGGACTTTGAAGCTAAGAAATGGTTGACAAGATAACAAATTTTTCGCACATCTGCTGCCCCAAACGCTTAACCAGAACGGCCTAGGGGAAAAATACACATACCGTTGTAATCGGGCGAGTTTCTACTTTCAGACGAAGCAGGAGTTTCTGGGTCTGGTCTATCCGTTCGCGAGATATGGGAGTTTGAAGCTAAGAAATGGTTGAGAAGGCAACAAATTTTTCGCACTTCTGCTGCTCCAATCGCTTAACCAGATTGGCCTAGGGAAAAAATACACATACCGTTGTAATCGGGCGAGTTTCTACTTTCAGACGCAGCAGGAACTTTTGGGTTAGGTCAATCCGTTCGCGAGATATGGGAGTTTGAAGCTAAGAAATGGTTGACAAGACAACAAATTTTTCGCACTTCTGCTGCTCCAAACGCTTAACCAGAATGGCCTAGGGAAAAAATACACATACCCTTGTGACCGGACGAGTTTCTACTTTCAGACGCAATAGGAATTGTTGGGTTAGGTCAATCCGTTCGCGAGATATGGGAGTTTGAAGCTAAGAAACGGTTGAGAAGGCAACAAATTTTTCGCACTTCTGCGGCTCCAAACGCTTAACCAGAATGGCCTAGGGAAAAAATACACATACCGTTGTAATCGGGCGAGTTTCTACTTTCAGACGCAGCAGGAGTTTCTGGGTCTGGTCTATCCGTTCGCGAGATATGGGGCATTGAAGCCAAGAAATAGTTGAGAAGACAACAAATTTTTTGCACTTCTGCTGCTCCAAACGCTTAACCAGAATGGCCTAGGGAAAAAATACACATACCCTTGTGACCGGACGAGTTTCTACTTTCAGACGCAATAGGAATTGTTGGGTTAGGTCAATCCGTTCGCGAGTTATGGGAGTTTGAAGCTAAGAAATGGTTGACAAGACAACAAATTTTTCGCACTTCTGCTGCTCCAAACGCTTAACCAGAATGGCCTAGGGAAAAAATACACATACCCTTGTGACCGGGCGAGTTTCTACTTTCAGGCGCAATAGGAATTTTTGGGTTAGGTCAATCCGTTCGCGAGATATGGGAGTTTGAAGCTAAGAAATGGTTGAGAAGGCAACAAACTTTTCGCACTTCTGCTGCTCCAATCGGTTAACCAGATTGCCCTAGGGAAGAAATACACATACCGTTGTAATCGGGCGAGTTTCTACTTTCAGACGCAGCAGGAATTTTTGGGTTTGTTCAATCCGTTCTCGAGATATGGGACTTTGAATCTAAGAACTGGTTGACAAGACAACAAATTTTTCGCACTTCTGCTACTCCAATCGCGTAACTAGGATGGCCTAGGGGACATATACACATACCGTTGTAATCGGGCGAGTTTCTACTTTCAGACGCAGCAGGAACTTTTGGGTTAGGTCAATCCGTTCGCGAGATATGGGAGTTTGAAGCTAAGAAATGGTTGACAAGACAACAAATTTTTCGCACTTCTGCTGCTCCAATCGCTTAACCAGATTGGCCTAGGGAAAAAATACACATACCGTTGTAATCGGGCGAGTTTCTACTTTCAGACGCAGCAGGAGATTCTGGGTCTGGTCTATCCGTTCGCGAGATATGGGACATTGAAGCCAAGAAATAGTTGAGAAAACAACAAATTTTTCGCACTTCTGCTGCTCCAATCGCTTAACCAGATTGGTCTAGGGAGAAAATACACATACCGTTGTAATCGGGCGAGTTTCTACTTTCAGACGCAGCAGGAGTTTCTGTGTCTGGTCTATCCGTTCGCGAGATATGGGACATTGAAGCCAAGAAATAGTTGAGAAGACAACAAATTTTTCGCACTTCTGCTGCTCCAAACGCTTAACCAGAATGGCCTAGGGAAAAAATACACATACCGTTGGAACCGGACGAGTTTCTACTTTCAGATGCAATAGGAATTTTTGGGTTAGGTCAATCCGTTCGCGAGTTATGGGAGTTTGAAGCTAAGAAATGGTTGACAAGACAACAAATTTTTCGCACTTCTGCTGCTCCAAACGGTTAACCAGAATGGCCTAGGGAAAAAATACACATACCCTTGTGACCGGGCGAGTTTCTACTTTCAGGCGCAATAGGAATTTTTGGGTTAGGTCAATCCGTTCGCGAGATATGGGAGTTTGAAGCTAAGAAATGGTTGAGAAGGCAACAAATTTTTCGCACTTCTGCTGCTCCAATCGCTTAACCAGATTGGCCTAGGGAAAAAATACACATACCGTTGTAATCGGGCGAGTTTCTATTTTCAGACGCAGCAGGAGTTTCTGGGTCTGGTCTATCCGTTCGCGAGATGTGGGACATTGAAGCCAAGAAATAGTTGAGAAGACAACAAATTTTTCGCACTTCTGCTGCTCCAAACGCTTAACCAGAATGGCCTAGGGAAAAAATACACATACCGTTGTAACCGGACGAGTTTCTACTTTCAGACGCAGCGGGAATTTTTGGGTTTGGTCAATCCGTTCGCGAGATATGGGACTTTGAAGCTAAGAAATGGTTGACAAGACAACAAATTTTTCGCACTTCTGCTGCTCCAATCGCTTAACCAGGATGGCCTAGGGGAAATATACACATTCCGTTGTAATCGGGCGAGTTTCTACTTTCAGACGCAGCAGGAATTTTTGGGTTTGGTCAATCCGTTCGCGAGATATCGGACTTTGAAGCTAAGAAATGGTTGACAAGATAACAAATTTTTCGCACATCTGCTGCCCCAAACGCTTAACCAGAACGGCCTAGGGGAAAAATACACATACCGCTGTAATCGGGCGAGTTTCCAATTTCAGACGCAGCAGGAATTATTGGGTTTGGTCAATCCGTTCGCGAGTTATGGGAGTTTGAAGCTAAGAAATGGTTGACAAGACAACAAATTTTTCGCACTTCTGCTGCTCCAAACGCTTAACCAGAATGGCCTAGGGAAAAAATACACATACCCTTGTGACCGGGCGAGTTTCTATTATACTTTCAGGCGCAATAGGAATTTTTGGGTTAGGTCAATCCGTTCGCGAGATATGGGAGTTTGAAGCTAAGAAATGGTTGAGAAGGCAACAAATTTTTCGCACTTCTGCTGCTCCAATCGCTTAACCAGATTGGCCTAGGGAAAAAATACACATACCGTTGTAATCGGGCGAGTTTCTACTTTCAGACGCAGCAGGAGTTTCTGGGTCTGGTCTATCCGTTCGCGAGATATGGGACATTGAAGCCAAGAAATAGTTGAGAAGACAACAAATTTTTCGCACTTCTGCTGCTCCAAACGCTTAACCAGAATGGCCTAGGGAAAAAATACACATACCGTTGTAACCGGACGAGTTTCTACTTTCAGACGCAGCGGGAATTTTTGGGTTTGGTCAATCCGTTCGCGAGATATGGGACTTTGAAGCTAAGAAATGGTTGACAAGATAACAAATTTTTCGCACATCTGCTGCCCCAAACGCTTAACCAGAACGGCCTAGGGGAAAAATACACATACCGCTGTAATCGGGCGAGTTTCCAATTTCAGACGCAGCAGGAATTATTGGGTTTGGTCAATCCGTTCGCGAGATATGGGAGTTTGAAGCTAAGAAATGGTTGAGAAGGAAACAAATTTTTCGCACTTCTGCTGCTCCAATCGCTTAACCAGATTGGCCTAGGGGAAAAATACACATACCGCTGTAATCGGGCGAGTTTCCAATTTCAGACGCAGCAGGAATTATTGGGTTTGGTCAATCCGTTCGCGAGTTATGGGAGTTTGAAGCTAAGAAATGGTTGACAAGACAACAAATTTTTCGCACTTCTGCTGCTCCAAACGCTTAACCAGAATGGCCTAGGGAAAAAATACACATACCCTTGTGACCGGGCGAGTTTCTATTATACTTTCAGGCGCAATAGGAATTTTTGGGTTAGGTCAATCCGTTCGCGAGATATGGGAGTTTGAAGCTAAGAAATGGTTGAGAAGGCAACAAATTTTTCGCACTTCTGCTGCTCCAATCGCTTAACCAGATTAGCCTAGGGAAAAAATACACATACCGTTGTAATCGGGCGAGTTTCTACTTTCAGACGCAGCAGGAGTTTCTGGGTCTGGTCTATCCGTTCGCGAGATATGGGACATTGAAGCCAAGAAGTAGTTGAGAAGACAACAAATTTTTCGCACTTCTGCTGCTCCAAACGCTTAACCAGAATGGCCTAGGGAAAAAATACACATACCGTTGTAACCGGACGAGTTTCTACATTTAGTCGCAGCGGGAATTTTTGGGTTTGGTCAATCCGTTCGCGAGATATGGGACTTTGAAGCTAAGAAATGGTTGACAAGACAACAAATTTTTCGCACTTCTGCTGCTCCAATCGCTTAACCAGGATGGCCTAGGGGAAATATACACATCCCGTTGTAATCGGGCGAGTTTCTACTTTCAGAAGCAGCAGGAATTGTTGGATTTGGTCAATCCGTTCGCGAGGTATCGGACTTTGAAGCTAAGAAATGGTTGACAAGATAACAAATTTTTCGCACATCTGCTGCCCCAAACGCTTAACCAGAACGGCCTAGGGGAAAAATACACATACCGTTGTAATCGGGCGAGTTTCTACTTTCAGACGAAGCAGGAGTTTCTGGGTCTGGTCTATCCGTTCGCGAGATATGGGAGTTTGAAGCTAAGAAATGGTTGAGAAGGCAACAAATTTTTCGCACTTCTGCTGCTCCAATCGCTTAACCAGATTGGCCTAGGGAAAAAATACACATACCGTTGTAATCGGGCGAGTTTCTACTTTCAGACGCAGCAGGAACTTTTGGGTTAGGTCAATCCGTTCGCGAGATATGGGAGTTTGAAGCTAAGAAATGGTTGACAAGACAACAAATTTTTCGCACTTCTGCTGCTCCAAACGCTTAACCAGAATGGCCTAGGGAAAAAATACACATACCCTTGTGACCGGACGAGTTTCTACTTTCAGACGCAATAGGAATTGTTGGGTTAGGTCAATCCGTTCGCGAGATATGGGAGTTTGAAGCTAAGAAATGGTTGAGAAGGCAACAAATTTTTCGCACTTCTGCGGCTCCAAACGCTTAACCAGAATGGCCTAGGGAAAAAATACACATACCGTTGTAATCGGGCGAGTTTCTACTTTCAGACGCAGCAGGAGTTTCTGGGTCTGGTCTATCCGTTCGCGAGATATGGGGCATTGAAGCCAAGAAATAGTTGAGAAGACAACAAATTTTTTGCACTTCTGCTGCTCCAAACGCTTAACCAGAATGGCCTAGGGAAAAAATACACATACCCTTGTGACCGGACGAGTTTCTACTTTCAGACGCAATAGGAATTGTTGGGTTAGGTCAATCCGTTCGCGAGTTATGGGAGTTTGAAGCTAAGAAATGGTTGACAAGACAACAAATTTTTCGCACTTCTGCTGCTCCAAACGCTTAACCAGAATGGCCTAGGGAAAAAATACACATACCCTTGTGACCGGGCGAGTTTCTACTTTCAGGCGCAATAGGAATTTTTGGGTTAGGTCAATCCGTTCGCGAGATATGGGAGTTTGAAGCTAAGAAATGGTTGAGAAGGCAACAAACTTTTCGCACTTCTGCTGCTCCAATCGGTTAACCAGATTGCCCTAGGGAAGAAATACACATACCGTTGTAATCGGGCGAGTTTCTACTTTCAGACGCAGCAGGAATTTTTGGGTTTGTTCAATCCGTTCTCGAGATATGGGACTTTGAATCTAAGAACTGGTTGACAAGACAACAAATTTTTCGCACTTCTGCTACTCCAATCGCGTAACTAGGATGGCCTAGGGGACATATACACATACCGTTGTAATCGGGCGAGTTTCTACTTTCAGACGCAGCAGGAACTTTTGGGTTAGGTCAATCCGTTCGCGAGATATGGGAGTTTGAAGCTAAGAAATGGTTGACAAGACAACAAATTTTTCGCACTTCTGCTGCTCCAATCGCTTAACCAGATTGGCCTAGGGAAAAAATACACATACCGTTGTAATCGGGCGAGTTTCTACTTTCAGACGCAGCAGGAGATTCTGGGTCTGGTCTATCCGTTCGCGAGATATGGGACATTGAAGCCAAGAAATAGTTGAGAAAACAACAAATTTTTCGCACTTCTGCTGCTCCAATCGCTTAACCAGATTGGTCTAGGGAGAAAATACACATACCGTTGTAATCGGGCGAGTTTCTACTTTCAGACGCAGCAGGAGTTTCTGGGTCTGGTCTATCCGTTCGCGAGATATGGGACATTGAAGCCAAGAAATAGTTGAGAAGACAACAAATTTTTCGCACTTCTGCTGCTCCAAACGCTTAACCAGAATGGCCTAGGGAAAAAATACACATACCGTTGGAACCGGACGAGTTTCTACTTTCAGATGCAATAGGAATTTTTGGGTTAGGTCAATCCGTTCGCGAGTTATGGGAGTTTGAAGCTAAGAAATGGTTGACAAGACAACAAATTTTTCGCACTTCTGCTGCTCCAAACGGTTAACCAGAATGGCCTAGGGAAAAAATACACATACCCTTGTGACCGGGCGAGTTTCTACTTTCAGGCGCAATAGGAATTTTTGGGTTAGGTCAATCCGTTCGCGAGATATGGGAGTTTGAAGCTAAGAAATGGTTGAGAAGGCAACAAATTTTTCGCACTTCTGCTGCTCCAATCGCTTAACCAGATTGGCCTAGGGAAAAAATACACATACCGTTGTAATCGGGCGAGTTTCTATTTTCAGACGCAGCAGGAGTTTCTGGGTCTGGTCTATCCGTTCGCGAGATGTGGGACATTGAAGCCAAGAAATAGTTGAGAAGACAACAAATTTTTCGCACTTCTGCTGCTCCAAACGCTTAACCAGAATGGCCTAGGGAAAAAATACACATACCGTTGTAACCGGACGAGTTTCTACTTTCAGACGCAGCGGGAATTTTTGGGTTTGGTCAATCCGTTCGCGAGATATGGGACTTTGAAGCTAAGAAATGGTTGACAAGACAACAAATTTTTCGCACTTCTGCTGCTCCAATCGCTTAACCAGGATGGCCTAGGGGAAATATACACATTCCGTTGTAATCGGGCGAGTTTCTACTTTCAGACGCAGCAGGAATTTTTGGGTTTGGTCAATCCGTTCGCGAGATATCGGACTTTGAAGCTAAGAAATGGTTGACAAGATAACAAATTTTTCGCACATCTGCTGCCCCAAACGCTTAACCAGAACGGCCTAGGGGAAAAATACACATACCGCTGTAATCGGGCGAGTTTCCAATTTCAGACGCAGCAGGAATTATTGGGTTTGGTCAATCCGTTCGCGAGTTATGGGAGTTTGAAGCTAAGAAATGGTTGACAAGACAACAAATTTTTCGCACTTCTGCTGCTCCAAACGCTTAACCAGAATGGCCTAGGGAAAAAATACACATACCCTTGTGACCGGGCGAGTTTCTATTATACTTTCAGGCGCAATAGGAATTTTTGGGTTAGGTCAATCCGTTCGCGAGATATGGGAGTTTGAAGCTAAGAAATGGTTGAGAAGGCAACAAATTTTTCGCACTTCTGCTGCTCCAATCGCTTAACCAGATTGGCCTAGGGAAAAAATACACATACCGTTGTAATCGGGCGAGTTTCTACTTTCAGACGCAGCAGGAGTTTCTGGGTCTGGTCTATCCGTTCGCGAGATATGGGACATTGAAGCCAAGAAATAGTTGAGAAGACAACAAATTTTTCGCACTTCTGCTGCTCCAAACGCTTAACCAGAATGGCCTAGGGAAAAAATACACATACCGTTGTAACCGGACGAGTTTCTACTTTCAGACGCAGCGGGAATTTTTGGGTTTGGTCAATCCGTTCGCGAGATATGGGACTTTGAAGCTAAGAAATGGTTGACAAGATAACAAATTTTTCGCACATCTGCTGCCCCAAACGCTTAACCAGAACGGCCTAGGGGAAAAATACACATACCGCTGTAATCGGGCGAGTTTCCAATTTCAGACGCAGCAGGAATTATTGGGTTTGGTCAATCCGTTCGCGAGATATGGGAGTTTGAAGCTAAGAAATGGTTGAGAAGGAAACAAATTTTTCGCACTTCTGCTGCTCCAATCGCTTAACCAGATTGGCCTAGGGAAAAAATACCCATACCGTTGTAATCGGGCGAGTTTCTACTTTCAGACGCAGCAGGAACTTTTGGGTTAGGTCAATCCGTTCGCGAGATATGGGAGTTTGAAGCTAAGAAATGGTTGACAAGACAACAAATTTTTCGCACTTCTGCTGCTCCAATCGCTTAACCAGGATCGCCTAGGGGAAATATACACATCCCGTTGTAATCGGGCGAGTTTCTACTTTCAGACGCTGCAGGAATTTTTGGGTTCGGTCAATCTGTTCGCGAGATATGGGAGTTTGAAGCCAAGAAATAGTTGAGAAGGCAACAAATATTTCGCACTTCTGCGGCTCCAAACGCTTAACCAGAATGGCCTAGGGAAAAAATACACATACCGTTGGAACCGGACGAGTTTCTACTTTCAGACGCAATAGGAATTTTTGGGTTAGGTCAATCCGTTCGCGAGATATGGGAGTTTGAAGCTAAGAAATAGTTGAGAAGGCAACAAATTTTTCGCACTTCTGCTGCTCCAAAAGCTTAACCAGAATGGTCTAGGGAAAAATATATACATACCGTTGTAATCGGGCGAGTTTCTACTTTCAGACGCTGCAGGAATTTTTGGGTTAGGTCAATCTCTTCGCGAGATATGGGAGTTTGAAGCCAAGAAATAGTTGAGAAGGCAACAAATATTTCGCACTTCTGCGGCTCCAAACGCTTAACCAGAATGGCCTAGGGAAAAAATACACATACCGTTGGAACCGGACGAGTTTCTGCTTTCAGACGCAATAGGAATTTTTGGGTTAGGTCAATCCGTTCGCGAGATATGGGAGTTTGAAGCTAAGAAATGGTTGAGAATGCAACAAATTTTTCGCAATTCTGCTGCTCCAATCGCTTAACCAGAATGGCCTAGGGTTGTAATCGGGCCGTTTTAAACGGGCGAGTTTCTACTTTCAGATGCAATAGGAATTTTTGGGTTAGGTCAATCCGTTCGCGAGATATGGGAGTTTGAAGCTAAGAAATAGTTGAGAAGGCAACAAATTTTTCGCACTTCTCCTGCTTCAAAAGCTTAACCAGAATGGTCTAGGGAAAAAATACACATACCGTTGTAATCGGGCGAGTTTCTACTTTCAGACGCTGCAGGAATTTTTGGGTTTGGTCAATCTGTTCGCGAGATATGGGAGTTTGAAGCTAAGAAATGGTTGAGAAGGCAACAAATTCTTCCCACCTCTGCTGCTCCAATCGCATAACCAGATTGGCCTAGGGAAAAAATACACATACCGTTGTAATCGGGCGAGTTTCTACTTTCAGACGCAGCAGGAATTTTTGGGTTTTTCAATCTGTTCGCGAGATATGGGAGTTTGAAGCTAAGGAATAGTAGAGAAGGCAACAAATTTTTCGCACTTCTGCTGCTTCAAAAGCTTAACCAGAATGGCCTAGGGAAAAAATACACATACCGTTGGGACCGGACGAGTTTCTACTTTCAGACGCAATAGGAATTTTTTGGGTTACGTCAATCCGTTCGCGAGATATGGGAGTTTGAATCTAAGAAATGGTTGAGAAGACAACAAATTTTTCGCATTTCTGCTGCTCCAAACGCTTAACCAGAATGGCCTAGGGGAAAAATACACAAACCGTTGTAACTGGACGAGTTTCTACTTTCAGACGCAATAGGAATTTTTTGGGTTACGTCAATCCGTTCGCGAGATATGGGAGTTTGAATCTAAGAAATGGTTGAGAAGGCAACAAATTTGCCGCACTTCTGCTGCTCCAATCGCTTAACCAGAATGGCCTATGGGAAAAATACATATACCGTTTTAATCGGGCGAGTTTCTACTTTCAGATGCAATAGGAATTTTTGGGTTAGGTCAATCCGTTCGCGTGATATGGGAGTTTGAAGCTAAGAAATGGTTGAGAAGGCAACAAATTTTTCGCACTTCTGCTGCTCCAATCGCTTAACCAGAATGGCCTAGGGGAAAAATACACAAACCGTTGTAACTGGACGAGTTTCTACTTTCAGACGCAATAGGAATTTTTGGGTTACGTCAATCCGTCCGCGAGATATGGGAGTTTGAATCTAAGAAATGGTTGAGAAGACAACAAATTTTTCGCATTTCTGCTGCTCCAAACGCTTAACCAGAATGGCCTATGGGAAAAATACACATACCGTTGTAATGGGGCGAGTCTCTACTTTCAGATGCAATAGGAATTTATGGGTTAGGTCAATCCGTTCGCGACATACGGGAGTTTGAAGCTAAGAAATGGTTGAGAAGACAACAAATTTTTCGCAATTCTGCTGCTCCAAACGCTTAACCAGAATGGCCTAGGGAAAAAATACACATACCGTTGTAATGGGGCGAGTCTCTACTTTCAGATGCAATAGGAATTTATGGGTTAGGTCAATCCGTTCGCGACATACGGGAGTTTGAAGCTAAGAAATGGTTGAGAAGGCAAAAATTTTTCGCACTTCTGCTGCTCCAATCGCTTAACCAGATTGGCCTAGGGAAAAAATACACATACCGTTGTAATCGGGCGAGTTTCTACTTTCAGACGCAGCAGGAGTTTCTGGGTCTGGTCTGTCCGTTCGCGAGATATGGGACATTGAAGCCAAGAAATAGTTGAGAAGACAACAAATTTTTCGCACTTCTGCTGCTCCCAACGCTTAACCAGAATGGCCTAGGGAAAAAATACACATACCGTTGTAACCGGACGAGTTTCTACTTTCAGACGCAGCGGGAATTTTTGGGTTTGGTCAATCCGTTCGCGAGATATGGGACTTTGAAGCTAAGAAATGGTTGACAAGACAACAAATTTTTCGCACTTCTGCTGCTCCAATCGCTTAACCAGGATGGCCTAGGGGAAAAATACACATACCGCTGTAATCGGGCGAGTTTCCAATTTCAGACGCAGCAGGAATTATTGGGTTTGGTCAATCCGTTCGCGAGATATGGGAGTTTGAAGCTAAGAAATGGTTGAGAAGGAAACAAATTTTTCGCACTTCTGCTGCTCCAATCGCTTAACCAGAATGGCCTAGGGTTGTAATCGGGCCGTTTTAAACGGGCGAGTTTCTACTTTCAGATGCAATAGGAATTTTTGGGTTAGGTCAATCCGTTCGCGAGATATGGGAGTTTGAAGCTAAGAAATAGTTGAGAAGGCAACAAATTTTTCGCACTTCTGCTGCTCCAAAAGCTTAACCAGAATGGTCTAGGGAAAAAATATACATACCGTTGTAATCGGGCGAGTTTCTACTTTCAGACGCTGCAGGAATTTTTGGGTTAGGTCAATCTGTTCGCGAGATATGGGAGTTTGAAGCCAAGAAATAGTTGAGAAGGCAACAAATATTTCGCAATTCTGCGGCTCCAAACGCTTAACCAGAATGGCCTAGGGAAAAAATACACATACCGTTGGAACCGGACGAGTTTCTGCTTTCAGACGCAATAGGAATTTTTGGGTTAGGTCAATCTGTTCGCGAGATATGGGAGTTTGAAGCTAAGAAATGGTTGAGAATGCAACAAATTTTTCGCAATTCTGCTGCTCCAATCGCTTAACCAGAATGGCCTAGGGTTGTAATCGGGCCGTTTTAAACGGGCGAGTTTCTACTTTCAGATGCAATAGGAATTTTTGGGTTAGGTCAATCCGTTCGCGAGATATGGGAGTTTGAAGCTAAGAAATAGTTGAGAAGGCAACAAATTTTTCGCACTTCTCCTGCTTCAAAAGCTTAACCAGAATGGTCTAGGGAAAAAATACACATACCGTTGTAATCGGGCGAGTTTCTACTTTCAGACGCTGCAGGAATTTTTGGGTTTGGTCAATCTGTTCGCGAGATATGGGAGTTTGAAGCTAAGAAATGGTTGAGAAGGCAACAAATTCTTCCCACCTCTGCTGCTCCAATCGCTTAACCAGATTGGCCTAGGGAAAAAATACACATACCGTTGTAATCGGGCGAGTTTCTACTTTCAGACGCAGCAGGAACTTTTGGGTTAGGTCAATCCGTTCGCGAGATATAGGAGTTTGAAGCTAAGAAATGGTTGACAAGACAACAAATCTTTCGCACGTCTGCTGCTCCAAACGCTTAACCAGAATGGCCTAGGGAAAAAATACACATACCGTTGTAATCGGGCGAGTTTCTACTTTCAGACGCAGCAGGAGTTTCTGGGTCTGGTCTATCCGTTCGCGAGATATGGGACATTGAAGCCAAGAAATAGTTGAGAAGACAACAAATTTTTCGCACTTCTGCTGCTCCAAACGCTTAACCAGAATGGCCTAGGGAAAAAATACACATATCGTTGTAACCGGACGAGTTTCTACTTTCAGACGCAGCGGGAATTTTTGGGTTTGGTCAATCCGTTCGCGAGATATGGGACTTTGAAGCTAAGAAATGGTTGACAAGACAACAAATTTTTCGCACTTCTGCTGCTCCAATCGCTTAACCAGGATGGCCTAGGGGAAATATACACATTCCGTTGTAATCGGGCGAGTTTCTACTTTCAGACGCAGCAGGAATTTTTGGGTTTGGTCAATCCGTTCGCGAGATATCGGACTTTGAAGCTAAGAAATGGTTGACAAGATAACAAATTTTTCGCACATCTGCTGCCCCAAACGCTTAACCAGAGCGGCCTAGGGGAAAAATACACATACCGCTGTAATCGGGCGAGTTTCCAATTTCAGACGCAGCAGGAATTATTGGGTTTGGTCAATCCGTTCGCGAGATATGGGAGTTTGAAGCTAAGAAATGGTTGAGAAGGAAACAAATTTTTCGCACTTCTGCTGCTCCAATCGCTTAACCAGATTGGTCTAGGGAAAAAATACCCATACCGTTGTAATCGGGCGAGTTTCTACTTTCAGACGCAGCAGGAACTTTTGGGTTAGGTCAATCCGTTCGCGAGATATAGGAGTTTGAAGCTAAGAAATGGTTGACAAGACAACAAATTTTTCGCACTTCTGCTGCTCCAATCGCTTAACCAGGATCGCCTAGGGGAAATATACACATCCCGTTGTAATCGGGCGAGTTTCTACTTTCAGACGCTGCAGGAATTTTTGGGTTAGGTCAATCTGTTCGCGAGATATGGGAGTTTGAAGCCAAGAAATAGTTGAGAAGGCAACAAATATTTCGCACTTCTGCGGCTCCAAACGCTTAACCAGAATGGCCTAGGGAAAAAATACACATACCGTTGGAACCGGACGAGTTTCTACTTTCAGACGCAATAGGAATTTTTGGGTTAGGTCAATCCGTTCGCGAGATATGGGAGTTTGAAGCTAAGAAATGGTTGAGAAGGCAACAAATTTTTCGCAATTCTACTGCTCCAATCGCTTAACCAGAATGGCCTAGGGTTGTAATCGGGCCGTTTTAAACGGGCGAGTTTCTACTTTCAGATGCAATAGGAATTTTTGGGTTAGGTCAATCCGTTCGCGAGATATGGGAGTT
>NW_027479837.1:0-61244 GCF_051014685.1 Ptiloglossa arizonensis
ACGCTTGAGAAACTCCAAATTTTCGCAGTTCTGATGCTCGAAACGAATAACTAGAACGGCCTAGGGGAAAACTACTCATACCGTTGTAATGGGGCGAGCTTCTACTTTCAGATGCAAGAGAAATTTTGCGGATTGGTCAATCCGTTCGCGAGATATGGCAGTTTTGGGGTAAGAAACGCTTGAGAAACTCCAAATTTTCGCTGTTCTGATGCTCGAAACGAATAACTAGAACGGTCTAGGGGAAAACTACTCATACCGTTGAAATGGGGCTAGTTTCTACTTTCAGATGCAACAGAAACTTTTCGGATTGGTCAATCCGTTCGCGAGATATGGCAGTTTTGGGTAAGAAACGCTTGAGAAACTCAAAATTTTTCGCAGTTCTGATGCTCGATACGAATAACTAGAACGGCCTAGGGGAAACTACTCATACCGTTGTAATGCGGCTAGTTTCTACTTTCAGATGCAACAGAAACTTTGCGGTGTGGTCAATCCGTTCGCGAGATATGGCAGTTTTGAGGTAAGAAACGCTTGAGAAACTCCAAATTTTCGCAGTTCTGATGCTCGAAACGAATAACTAGAACGGTCTAGTGGAAAACTACTCATACCGTTGTAATGGGGCTAGTTCTACTTTCGGATGCAACAGAAACTTTTCGGATTGGTCAATCCGTTCGCGAGATATGGCAGTTTTGAGGTAAGAAACGCTTGAGAAACACCAAATTTTCGCAGTTCTGATGCTCGAAACGAATAACTAGAACGGCCTAGGGAAAACTACTCACACCGTTGTAATGGGGCCAGTTTCTACTTTCAGATGCAACAGAAACTTTTCGGATTGGTCAATCCGTTCGCGAGATATGGCAGTTTTGAGGTAAGAAACGCTTGAGAAACTCCAAATTTTCGCAGTTCTGATGCTCGAAACGAATAACTAGAATGGTCTAGGGGAAAACTACTCATACCGTTGTAATGGGGCTAGTTTCTACTTTCAGATGCAACAGAAACTTTTCGGATTGGTCAATCCGTTCGCGAGATATGGCAGTTTTGAGGTAAGAAACGCTTGAGAAACTCCAAATTTTCGCAGTTCTGATGCTCGAAACGAATAACTAGAACGGCCTAGGGGAAAACTACTCATACCGTTGTAATGGGGCTAGTTTCTACTTTCAGATGCAACAGAAACTTTGCGGATTGGTCAATCCGTTCTCGAGATATGGCAGTTTTGAGGTAAGAAACGCTTGAGAAACTCAAAATTTTCGCAGTTCTGTTGCTCGAAACGAATAACTAGAACGGTCTAGGGGAAAACTACTCATACCGTTGTAATGGGGCTAGATTCTACTTTCAGATGCAACAGAAACTTTTCGGATTGGTCAATCCGTTCGCGAGATATGGCAGTTTTGAGGTAAGAAACGCTTGAGAAACTCCAAATTTTCGCAGTTCTGATGCTCGAAACGAATAACTAGAACGGCCTAGGGGAAAACTACTCATACCGTTGTAATGGGGCGAGTTTCTACTTTCAGATGCAAGAGAAATTTTGCGGATTGGTCAATCCGTTCGCGAGATATGGCAGTTTTGGGGTAAGAAACGCTTGAGAAACTCCAAATTTTCGCTGTTCTGATGCTCGAAACGAATAACTAGAACGGTCTAGGGGAAAACTACTTATACCGTTGAAATGGGGCTAGTTTCTACTTTCAGATGCAACAGAAACTTTTCGGATTGGTCAATCCGTTCGCGAGATATGGCAGTTTTGGGGTAAGAAACGCTTGAGAAACTCAAAATTTTCGCAGTTCTGATGCTCGATACGAATAACTAGAACGGCCTAGGGGAAAACTACTCATAACGTTGTAATGCGGCTAGTTTCTACTTTCAGATGCAACAGAAACTTTGCGGTGTGGTCAATCCGTTCGCGAGATATGGCAGTTTTGAGGTAAGAAACGCTTGAGAAACTCCAAATTTTCGCAGTTCTGATGCTCGAAACGAATAACTAGAACGGCCTAGAGGAAAACTACTCATACCGTTGTAATGCGGCTAGTTTCTACTTTCAGATGCAACAGAAACTTTGCGGTGTGGTCAATCCGTTCGCGAGATATGGCAGTTTTGAGGTAAGAAACGCTTGAGAAACTCCAAATTTTCGCAGTTCTGATGCTCGAAACGAATAACTAGAATGGTCTAGGGGAAAACTACTCATACCGTTGTAATGGGGCTAGTTTCTACTTTCAGATGCAACAGAAACTTTTCGGATTGGTCAATCCGTTCGCGAGATATGGCAGTTTTGAGGTAAGAAACGCTTGAGAAACTCCAAATTTTCGCAGTTCTGATGCTCGAAACGAATAACTAGAACGGCCTAGGGGAAAACCACTCATACCGTTGTAATGGGGCGAGTTTCTACTTTCAGATGCAAGAGAAATTTTGCGGATTGGTCAATCCGTTCGCGAGATATGGCAGTTTTGGGGTAAGAAACGCTTGAGAAACTCCAAATTTTCGCAGTTCTGATGCTCGAAACGAATAACTAGAACGGTCTAGGGGAAAACTACTCATACCGTTGTAATGGGGCTAGTTTCTACTTTCAGATGCAACAGAAACTTTGCGGATTGGTCAATCCGTTCTCGAGATATGGCATTTTTGAGGTAAGAAACGCTTGAGAAACTCCAAATTTTCGCAGTTCTGATGCTCGAAACGAATAACTAGAACGGCCTAGGGGAAAACTACTCATACCGTTGTAATGGGGCTAGTTTCTACTTTCAGATGCAACAGAAACTTTGCGGATTGGTCAATCCGTTCTCGAGATATGGCAGTTTTGAGGTAAGAAACGCTTGAGAAACTCCAAATTTTTGCAGTTCTGATGCTCGAAACGAATAACTAGAACGGTCTAGGGGAAAACTACTCATACCGTTGTAATGGGGCTAGTTTCTACTTTCAGATGCAACAGAAACTTTGCGGATTGGTCAATCCGTTCTCGAGATATGGCATTTTTGAGGTAAGAAACGCTTGAGAAACTCCAAATTTTCGCAGTTCTGATGCTCGAAACGAATAACTAGAACGGCCTAGGGGAAAACTACTCATACCGTTGTAATGGGGCTAGTTTCTACTTTCAGATGCAACAGAAACTTTGCGGATTGGTCAATCCGTTCTCGAGATATGGCAGTTTTGAGGTAAGAAACGCTTGAGAAACTCCAAATTTTTGCAGTTCTGATGCTCGAAACGAATAACTAGAACGGCCTAGGGGAAAAGTACTCATACCGTTGTAATGGGGCGAGTTTCTACTTTCAGATGCAACAGAAACTTTGCGGATTGGTCAATCCGTTCGCGAGATATGGCAGTTTTGAGGTAAGAAACGTTTGAGAAACTCAAAATTTTCGCAGTTCTGATGCTCGAAACGAATAACTAGAACGGTCTAGGGGAAAACTACTCATACCGTTGTAATGGGACTAGTTTCTACTTTCAGATGCAACAGAGACTTTGCTGATTGGTCAATCCGTTCGCGAGATATGGCAGTTTCGAGGTAAGAAACGCTTGAGAAACTCCAAATTTTCGCAGTTCTGATGCTCGAAACGAATAACTAGAACGGTCTAGGGGAAAACTAGTCATGCCGTTGTAATGGGGCTAGTTTCTACTTTCGGATGCAACAGAAACTTTTCGGATTGGTCAATCCGTTCGCGAGATATGGCAGTTTTGAGGTGAGAAACGCTTGAGAAACTCCAAATTTTCGCAGTTCTGATGCTCGAAACGAATAACTAGAAAGGTCTAGGGGAAAACTACTCATACCGTTGTAATGGGGCTAGTTTCTACTTTCGGATGCAACAGAAACTTTTCGGATTGGTCAATCCGTTCGCGAGATATGGCAGTTTTGAGGTAAGAAACGCTTGAGAAACTCCAAATTTTCGCAGTTGTGATGCTCGAAACGAATAACCAGAACGGCCTAGGGGATAACCACTTATACCGTTGTAATGGGGCGAGTTTCTACTTTCAGATGCAACAGAAACTTTGCGGATTGGTCAATCCGTTCGCGAGATATGGCAGCTTTGAGGTAAGAAACGCTTGAGAAACTCCAAATTTTCGCAGTTGTGATGCTCGAAACGAATAACTAGAACGGTCTAGGGGAAAACTACTCATACCGTTGTAATGGGGCTAGTTTCTACTTTCAGATGCAACAGAAACTTTGCTGATTGGTCAATCCGTTCGCGAGATATGGCAGTTTTGAGGTAAGAAACGCTTGAGAAACTCCAAATTTTCGCAGTTCTGATGCTCGAAACGAATAACTAGAACGGCCTAGGGGAAAACTACTCATACCGTTGTAATGGGGCTAGTTTCTACTTTCAGATGCAACAGAAACTTTGCGGATTGGTCAATCCGTTCGCGAGATGTGGCAGTTTTGAGGTAAGAAACGCTTGAGAAACTCCAAATTTTCGCAGTTCTGACGCTCGAAACGAATAACTAGAACGGTCTAGGGGAAAACTACTCATACCGTTGTAATGGGGCTAGATTCTACTTTCAGATGCAACAGAAACTTTGCGGATTGGTCAATCCGTTCGCGAGATATGGCAGTTTTGAGGTAAGAAACGCTTGAGAAACTCCAAATTTTCGCAGTTCTAATGCTCGAAACGAATAACTAGAACGGCCTAGGGGAAAAGTACGCACACCGTTGTAATGGGGCGAGTTTCTACTTTCAGATGCAACCGAAACTTTGCAGATTGGTCAATCCGTTCGCGAGATATGGCAGTTTTGAGGTAAGAAACGCTTGAGAAACTCCAAATTTTCGCAGTTCTGATGCACGAAACGAATAACTAGAACGGTCTAGGGGAAAACTACTCATACCGTTGGAATGGGGCTAGTTTCTACTTTCAGATGCAACAGAAACTTTGCTGATTGGTCAATCCGTTCGCGAGATATGGCAGTTTTGAGGTAAGAAACGCTTGAGAAACTCAAAATTTTCGCAGTTCTGATGCTCGAAACGAATAACTAGAACGGTCTAGGGGAAAACTACTCATACCGTTGTAATGGGGCTAGTTTCTACTTTCGGATGCAACAGAAACTTTTCGGATTGGCCAATCCGTTCGCGAGATATGGCAGTTTTGAGGTAAGAAACGCTTGAGAAACTCCAAATTTTCGCAGTTCTGATGCTCGAAACGAATAACTAGAACGGTCTAGGGGAAAACTACTCATACCGTTGAAATGGGGCTAGTTTCTACTTTCAGATGCAACAGAAACTTTGCGGATTGGTCAATCCGTTCGCGAGATATAGCAGCTTTGAGGTAAGAAACGCTTGAGAAACTCCAAATTTTCGCAGTTCTGATGCTCGAAACGAATAACTAGAACGGTCTAGGGGAAAACTACTCATACCGGTGTAATGGGGCTAGTTTCTACTTTCAGATGCAACAGAAACTTTGCTGATTGGTCAATCCGTTCGCGAGATATGGCAGTTTTGAGGTAAGAAACGCTTGAGAAACTCCAAATTTTCGCAGTTCTGATGCTCGAAACGAATAACTAGAACGGTCTAGGGGAAAACTACTCATACCGATGTAATGGGGCTAGTTTCTACTTTCGGATGCAACAGAAACTTTTCGGATTGGCCAATCCGTTCGCGAGATATGGCAGTTTTGAGGTAAGAAACGCTTGAGAAACTCAAAATTTTCGCAGTTCTGATGCTCGAAACGAATAACTAGAACGGCCTAGGGGAAAACTACTCACACCGTTGTAATGGGGCTAGTTTCTACTTTCAGATGCAACAGAAACTTTGCGGATTGGTCAATCCGTTCGCGAGATATGGCAGTTTTGAGGTAAGAAACGCTTGAGAAACTCCAAATTTTCGCAGTTCTGGTGCTCGAAACGAATAACTAGAACGGTCTAGGGGAAAACTACTCATACCGTTGTAATGGGGCTAGATTCTACTTTCAGATGCAACAGAAACTTTGCGGATTGGTCAATCCGTTCGCGAGATATGGCAGTTTTGAGGTAAGAAACGCTTGAGAAACTCCAAATTTTCGCAGTTCTGGTGCTCGAAACGAATAACTAGAACGGTCTAGGGGAAAACTACTCATACCGTTGTAATGGGGCTAGATTCTACTTTCAGATGCAACAGAAACTTTGGGGATTGGTCAATCCGTTCGCGAGATATGGCAGTTTTGAGGTAAGAAACGCTTGAGAAACTCCAAATTTTCGCAGTTCTGATGCTCGAAACGAATAACTAGAACGGTCTAGGGGAAAACTACTCATTCCGTTGAAATGGGACTAGTTTCTACTTTCAGATGCAACAGAAACTTTGCGGATTGTCAATCCGTTCGCGAGATATGGCAGTTTTGAGGTAAGAAACGCTTGAGAAACTCCAAATTTTCGCAGTTCTGATGCTCGAAACGAATAACTAGAACGGTCTAGGGGAAAACTACTCATACCGTTGTAATGGGGCGAGTTTCTACTTTCAGATGCAACCGAAACTTTGCGGATTGGTCAATCCGTTCGCGAGATATGGCAGTTTTGAGGTAAGAAACGCTTGAGAAACTCCAAATTTTCGCAGTTCTGATGCTCGAAACGAATAACTAGAACGGTCTAGGGGAAAACTACTCATACCGTTGAAATGGGACTAGTTTCTACTTTCAGATGCAACAGAAACTTTGCGGATTGTCAATCCGTTCGCGAGATATGGCAGTTTTGAGGTAAGAAACGCTTGAGAAACTCCAAATTTTCGCAGTTCTGATGCTCGAAACGAATAACTAGAACGGTCTAGGGGAGAACTACTCATACCGTTGTAATGGGGCTAGTTTCTACATTCAGATGCAACAGAAACTTTGCGGATTGGTCAATCCGTTCGCGAGATATGGCAGTTTTGAGGTAAGAAACGCTTGAGAAACTCCAAATTTTCGCAGTTCTGATGCTCGAAACGAATAACTAGAACGGTCTAGGGGAAAACTACTCATACCGTTGAAATGGGGCTAGTTTCTACTTTCGGATGCAACAGAAACTTTTCGGATTGGTCAATCCGTTCGCGAGATATGGCAGTTTTGAGGTAAGAAACGCTTGAGAAACTCCAAATTTTCGCAGTTCTGATGCTCGAAACGAATAACTAGAACGGTCTAGGGGAAAACTACTCATACCGTTGTAATGGGGCTAGTTTCTACTTTCAGATGCAACAGAAACTTTGCGGTTTGGTCAATCCGTTCGCGAGATATGGCAGTTTTGGGGTAAGAAACGCTTGAGAAACTCAAAATTTTCGCAGTTCTGATGCTCGAAACGAATAACTAGAACGGCCTAGGGGAAAACAACTCATACCGTTGTAATGGGGCTAGTTTCTACTTTCAGATGCAACAGAAACTTTGCGGTGTGGTCAATCCGTTCGCGAGATATGGCAGTTTTGAGGTAAGAAACGCTTGAGAAACTCCAAATTTTCGCAGTTCTGGTGCTCGAAACGAATAACTAGAACGGTCTAGGGGAAAACTACTCATACCGTTGTAATGGGGCTAGATTCTACTTTCAGATGCAACAGAAACTTTGGGGATTGGTCAATCCGTTCGCGAGATATGGCAGTTTTGAGGTAAGAAACGCTTGAGAAACTCCAAATTTTCGCAGTTCTGATGCTCGAAACGAATAACTAGAACGGTCTAGGGGAAAACTACTCATTCCGTTGAAATGGGACTAGTTTCTACTTTCAGATGCAACAGAAACTTTGCGGATTGTCAATCCGTTCGCGAGATATGGCAGTTTTGAGGTAAGAAACGCTTGAGAAACTCCAAATTTTCGCAGTTCTGATGCTCGAAACGAATAACTAGAACGGTCTAGGGGAAAACTACTCATACCGTTGTAATGGGGCGAGTTTCTACTTTCAGATGCAACCGAAACTTTGCGGATTGGTCAATCCGTTCGCGAGATATGGCAGTTTTGAGGTAAGAAACGCTTGAGAAACTCCAAATTTTCGCAGTTCTGATGCTCGAAACGAATAACTAGAACGGTCTAGGGGAAAACTACTCATACCGTTGAAATGGGACTAGTTTCTACTTTCAGATGCAACAGAAACTTTGCGGATTGTCAATCCGTTCGCGAGATATGGCAGTTTTGAGGTAAGAAACGCTTGAGAAACTCCAAATTTTCGCAGTTCTGATGCTCGAAACGAATAACTAGAACGGTCTAGGGGAGAACTACTCATACCGTTGTAATGGGGCTAGTTTCTACATTCAGATGCAACAGAAACTTTGCGGATTGGTCAATCCGTTCGCGAGATATGGCAGTTTTGAGGTAAGAAACGCTTGAGAAACTCCAAATTTTCGCAGTTCTGATGCTCGAAACGAATAACTAGAACGGTCTAGGGGAAAACTACTCATACCGTTGAAATGGGGCTAGTTTCTACTTTCGGATGCAACAGAAACTTTTCGGATTGGTCAATCCGTTCGCGAGATATGGCAGTTTTGAGGTAAGAAACGCTTGAGAAACTCCAAATTTTCGCAGTTCTGATGCTCGAAACGAATAACTAGAACGGTCTAGGGGAAAACTACTCATACCGTTGTAATGGGGCTAGTTTCTACTTTCAGATGCAACAGAAACTTTGCGGTTTGGTCAATCCGTTCGCGAGATATGGCAGTTTTGGGGTAAGAAACGCTTGAGAAACTCAAAATTTTCGCAGTTCTGATGCTCGAAACGAATAACTAGAACGGCCTAGGGGAAAACAACTCATACCGTTGTAATGGGGCTAGTTTCTACTTTCAGATGCAACAGAAACTTTGCGGTGTGGTCAATCCGTTCGCGAGATATGGCAGTTTTGAGGTAAGAAACGCTTGAGAAACTCAAAATTTTCGCAGTTCTGATGCTCGAAACGAATAACTAGAACGGCCTAGGGGAAAACTACTCATACCGTTGTAATGGGGCTAGTTTCTACTTTCAGATGCAACAGAAACTTTGCGGTGTGGTCAATCCGTTCGCGAGATATGGCAGTTTTGAGGTAAGGAACGCTTGAGAAACTCCAAATTTTCGCAGTTCTGATGCTCGAAACGAATAACTAGATCGGTCTAGGGGAAAACTACTCATACCGTTGTAATGGGGCTAGTTTCTACTTTCGGATGCAACAGAAACTTTTCGGATTGGGCAATCCGTTCGCGAGATATGGCAGTTTTGAGGTGAGAAACGCTTGAGAAACTCCAAATTTTCGCAGTTCTGATGCTCGAAACGAATAACTAGATCGGTCTAGGGGAAAACTACTCATACCGTTGTAATGGGGCTAGTTTCTACTTTCAGATGCAACAGAAACTTTGCGTATTGGTCAATCCGTTCGCGAGATATGGCAGTTTTGAGGTAAGAAACGCTTGAGAAACTCCAAATTTTCGCAGTTCTGACGTTCGAAGCGAATAACTAGAACGGCCTAGGGGAAAACTACTCATACCGTCGTAATGGGGCGAGTTTCTACTTTCAGATGCAACAGAAACTTTGCGGATTGGTCAATCCGTTCGCGAGATATGGCAGTTTTGAGGTAAGAAACGCTTGAGAAACTCCAAATTTTCGCAGTTCTGATGCTCGAAACGAATAACTAGAACGGTCTAGGGGAAAACTACTCATACCGTAGTAATGGGGCTAGTTTCTACTTTCAGATGCAACAGAAACTTTTCGGATTGGTCAATCCGTTCGCGAGATATGGCAGTTTTGAGGTAAGAAACGCTTGAGAAACTCAAAATTTTCGCATTTCTGATGCTCGAAACGAATATCTAGAACGGCCTAGGGGAAAACTACTCATACCGTTGTAATGGGGCTAGTTTCTACTTTCAGATGCAACAGAAACTTTGCGGATTGGTCAATCCGTTCGCGAGATATGGCAGTTTTGAGGTAAGAAACGCTTGAGAAACTCCAAATTTTCGCAGTTCTGATGCTCGAAACGAATAACTAGAACGGTCTAGGGGAAAACTACTCATACCGTTGTAATGGGGCTAGTTTCTACTTTCAGGTGCAACAGAAACTTTGCGGATTGGTCAATCCGTTCGCGAGATATGGCAGTTTTGAGGTAAGAAACGCTTGAGAAACTCCAAATTTTCGCAGTTCTAATGCTCGAAACGAATAACTAGAACCTGTCTAGGGGAAAACTACTCATACCGTTGTAATGGGGCTAGTTTCTACTTTCAGATGCAACAGAAACTTTGCTGATTGGTCAATCCGTTCGCGAGATATGGCAGTTTTGAGGTAAGAAACGCTTGAGAAACTCCAAATTTTCGCAGTTCTGATGCTCGAAACGAATAACTAGAACGGTCTAGGGGAAAACTAGTCATACCGTTGTAATGGGGCTAGTTTCTACTTTCGGATGCAACAGAAACTTTTCGGATTGGTCAATCCGTTCGCGAGATATGGCAGTTTTGAGGTAAGAAACGCTTGAGAAACTCCAAATTTTCGCAGTTCTGATGCTCGAAACGAATAACTAGAACGGCCTAGGGGAAAACTACTCATACCGTTGTAATGGGGCTAGTTTCTACTTTCAGATGCAACAGAAACTTTGCGGATTGGTCAATCCGTTCTCGAGATATGGCAGTTTTGAGGTAAGAAACGCTTGAGAAACTCAAAATTTTCGCAGTTCTGTTGCTCGAAACGAATAACTAGAACGGTCTAGGGGAAAACTACTCATACCGTTGTAATGGGGCTAGATTCTACTTTCAGATGCAACAGAAACTTTTCGGATTGGTCAATCCGTTCGCGAGATATGGCAGTTTTGAGGTAAGAAACGCTTGAGAAACTCCAAATTTTCGCAGTTCTGATGCTCGAAACGAATAACTAGAACGGCCTAGGGGAAAACTACTCATACCGTTGTAATGGGGCGAGTTTCTACTTTCAGATGCAAGAGAAATTTTGCGGATTGGTCAATCCGTTCGCGAGATATGGCAGTTCTGGGGTAAGAAACGCTTGAGAAACTCCAAATTTTCGCTGTTCTGATGCTCGAAACGAATAACTAGAACGGTCTAGGGGAAAACTACTTATACCGTTGAAATGGGGCTAGTTTCTACTTTCAGATGCAACAGAAACTTTTCGGATTGGTCAATCCGTTCGCGAGATATGGCAGTTTTGGGGTAAGAAACGCTTGAGAAACTCAAAATTTTCGCAGTTCTGATGCTCGATACGAATAACTAGAACGGCCTAGGGGAAAACTACTCATACCGTTGTAATGCGGCTAGTTTCTACTTTCAGATGCAACAGAAACTTTGCGGTGTGGTCAATCCGTTCGCGAGATATGGCAGTTTTGAGGTAAGAAACGCTTGAGAAACTCCAAATTTTCGCAGTTCTGATGCTCGAAACGAATAACTAGAACGGTCTAGTGGAAAACTACTCATACCGTTGTAATGGGGCTAGTTTCTACTTTCGGATGCAACAGAAACTTTTCGGATTGGTCAATCCGTTCGCGAGATATGGCAGTTTTGAGGTAAGAAACGCTTGAGAAACTCCAAATTTTCGCAGTTCTGATGCTCGAAACGAATAACTAGAACGGTCTAGGGGAAAACTAGTCATACCGTTGTAATGGGGCTAGTTTCTACTTTCGGATGCAACAGAAACTTTTCGGATTGGTCAATCCGTTCGCGAGATATGGCAGTTTTGAGGTAAGAAACGCTTGAGAAACTCCAAATTTTCGCAGTTCTGATGCTCGAAACGAATAACTAGAACGGCCTAGGGGAAAACTACTCATACCGTTGTAATGGGGCTAGTTTCTACTTTCAGATGCAACAGAAACTTTGCGGATTGGTCAATCCGTTCTCGAGATATGGCAGTTTTGAGGTAAGAAACGCTTGAGAAACTCAAAATTTTCGCAGTTCTGTTGCTCGAAACGAATAACTAGAACGGTCTAGGGGAAAACTACTCATACCGTTGTAATGGGGCTAGATTCTACTTTCAGATGCAACAGAAACTTTTCGGATTGGTCAATCCGTTCGCGAGATATGGCAGTTTTGAGGTAAGAAACGCTTGAGAAACTCCAAATTTTCGCAGTTCTGATGCTCGAAACGAATAACTAGAACGGCCTAGGGGAAAACTACTCATACCGTTGTAATGGGGCGAGTTTCTACTTTCAGATGCAAGAGAAATTTTGCGGATTGGTCAATCCGTTCGCGAGATATGGCAGTTTTGGGGTAAGAAACGCTTGAGAAACTCCAAATTTTCGCTGTTCTGATCCTCGAAACGAATAACTAGAACGGTCTAGGGGAAAACTACTTATACCGTTGAAATGGGGCTAGTTTCTACTTTCAGATGCAACAGAAACTTTTCGGATTGGTCAATCCGTTCGCGAGATATGGCAGTTTTGGGGTAAGAAACGCTTGAGAAACTCAAAATTTTCGCAGTTCTGATGCTCGATACGAATAACTAGAACGGCCTAGGGGAAAACTACTCATACCGTTGTAATGCGGCTAGTTTCTACTTTCAGATGCAACAGAAACTTTGCGGTGTGGTCAATCCGTTCGCGAGATATGGCAGTTTTGAGGTAAGAAACGCTTGAGAAACTCCAAATTTTCGCAGTTCTGATGCTCGAAACGAATAACTAGAACGGTCTAGTGGAAAACTACTCATACCGTTGTAATGGGGCTAGTTTCTACTTTCGGATGCAACAGAAACTTTTCGGATTGGTCAATCCGTTCGCGAGATATGGCAGTTTTGAGGTAAGAAACGCTTGAGAAACACCAAATTTTCGCAGTTCTGATGCTCGAAACGAATAACTAGAACGGCCTAGGGGAAAACTACTCACACCGTTGTAATGGGGCCAGTTTCTACTTTCAGATGCAACAGAAACTTTTCGGATTGGTCAATCCGTTCGCGAGATATGGCAGTTTTGAGGTAAGAAACGCTTGAGAAACTCCAAATTTTCGCAGTTCTGATGCTCGAAACGAATAACTAGAATGGTCTAGGGGAAAACTACTCATACCGTTGTAATGGGGCTAGTTTCTACTTTCAGATGCAACAGAAACTTTTCGGATTGGTCAATCCGTTCGCGAGATATGGCAGTTTTGAGGTAAGAAACGCTTGAGAAACTCCAAATTTTCGCAGTTCTGATGCTCGAAACGAATAACTAGAACGGCCTAGGGGAAAACCACTCATACCGTTGTAATGGGGCGAGTTTCTACTTTCAGATGCAAGAGAAATTTTGCGGATTGGTCAATCCGTTCGCGAGATATGGCAGTTTTGGGGTAAGAAACGCTTGAGAAACTCCAAATTTTCGCAGTTCTGATGCTCGAAACGAATAACTAGAACGGTCTAGGGGAAAACTACTCATACCGTTGTAATGGGGCTAGTTTCTACTTTCAGATGCAACAGAAACTTTGCGGATTGGTCAATCCGTTCTCGAGATATGGCAGTTTTGAGGTAAGAAACGCTTGAGAAACTCCAAATTTTCGCAGTTCTGATGCTCGAAACGAATAACTAGAACGGCCTAGGGGAAAACTACTCATACCGTTGTAATGGGGCTAGTTTCTACTTTCAGATGCAACAGAAACTTTGCGGATTGGTCAATCCGTTCTCGAGATATGGCAGTTTTGAGGTAAGAAACGCTTGAGAAACTCCAAATTTTTGCAGTTCTGATGCTCGAAACGAATAACTAGAACGGCCTAGGGGAAAAGTACTCATACCGTTGTAATGGGGCGAGTTTCTACTTTCAGATGCAACAGAAACTTTGCGGATTGGTCAATCCGTTCGCGAGATATGGCAGTTTTGAGGTAAGAAACGTTTGAGAAACTCAAAATTTTCGCAGTTCTGATGCTCGAAACGAATAACTAGAACGGTCTAGGGGAAAACTACTCATACCGTTGTAATGGGACTAGTTTCTACTTTCAGATGCAACAGAGACTTTGCTGATTGGTCAATCCGTTCGCGAGATATGGCAGTTTCGAGGTAAGAAACGCTTGAGAAACTCCAAATTTTCGCAGTTCTGATGCTCGAAACGAATAACTAGAACGGTCTAGGGGAAAACTAGTCATGCCGTTGTAATGGGGCTAGTTTCTACTTTCGGATGCAACAGAAACTTTTCGGATTGGTCAATCCGTTCGCGAGATATGGCAGTTTTGAGGTGAGAAACGCTTGAGAAACTCCAAATTTTCGCAGTTCTGATGCTCGAAACGAATAACTAGAAAGGTCTAGGGGAAAACTACTCATACCGTTGTAATGGGGCTAGTTTCTACTTTCGGATGCAACAGAAACTTTTCGGATTGGTCAATCCGTTCGCGAGATATGGCAGTTTTGAGGTAAGAAACGCTTGAGAAACTCCAAATTTTCGCAGTTGTGATGCTCGAAACGAATAACCAGAACGGCCTAGGGGATAACCACTTATACCGTTGTAATGGGGCGAGTTTCTACTTTCAGATGCAACAGAAACTTTGCGGATTGGTCAATCCGTTCGCGAGATATGGCAGCTTTGAGGTAAGAAACGCTTGAGAAACTCCAAATTTTCGCAGTTGTGATGCTCGAAACGAATAACTAGAACGGTCTAGGGGAAAACTACTCATACCGTTGTAATGGGGCTAGTTTCTACTTTCAGATGCAACAGAAACTTTGCTGATTGGTCAATCCGTTCGCGAGATATGGCAGTTTTGAGGTAAGAAACGCTTGAGAAACTCCAAATTTTCGCAGTTCTGATGCTCGAAACGAATAACTAGAACGGCCTAGGGGAAAACTACTCATACCGTTGTAATGGGGCTAGTTTCTACTTTCAGATGCAACAGAAACTTTGCGGATTGGTCAATCCGTTCGCGAGATGTGGCAGTTTTGAGGTAAGAAACGCTTGAGAAACTCCAAATTTTCGCAGTTCTGACGCTCGAAACGAATAACTAGAACGGTCTAGGGGAAAACTACTCATACCGTTGTAATGGGGCTAGATTCTACTTTCAGATGCAACAGAAACTTTGCGGATTGGTCAATCCGTTCGCGAGATATGGCAGTTTTGAGGTAAGAAACGCTTGAGAAACTCCAAATTTTCGCAGTTCTAATGCTCGAAACGAATAACTAGAACGGCCTAGGGGAAAAGTACGCACACCGTTGTAATGGGGCGAGTTTCTACTTTCAGATGCAACCGAAACTTTGCAGATTGGTCAATCCGTTCGCGAGATATGGCAGTTTTGAGGTAAGAAACGCTTGAGAAACTCCAAATTTTCGCAGTTCTGATGCACGAAACGAATAACTAGAACGGTCTAGGGGAAAACTACTCATACCGTTGGAATGGGGCTAGTTTCTACTTTCAGATGCAACAGAAACTTTGCTGATTGGTCAATCCGTTCGCGAGATATGGCAGTTTTGAGGTAAGAAACGCTTGAGAAACTCAAAATTTTCGCAGTTCTGATGCTCGAAACGAATAACTAGAACGGTCTAGGGGAAAACTACTCATACCGTTGTAATGGGGCTAGTTTCTACTTTCGGATGCAACAGAAACTTTTCGGATTGGCCAATCCGTTCGCGAGATATGGCAGTTTTGAGGTAAGAAACGCTTGAGAAACTCCAAATTTTCGCAGTTCTGATGCTCGAAACGAATAACTAGAACGGTCTAGGGGAAAACTACTCATACCGTTGAAATGGGGCTAGTTTCTACTTTCAGATGCAACAGAAACTTTGCGGATTGGTCAATCCGTTCGCGAGATATAGCAGCTTTGAGGTAAGAAACGCTTGAGAAACTCCAAATTTTCGCAGTTCTGATGCTCGAAACGAATAACTAGAACGGTCTAGGGGAAAACTACTCATACCGGTGTAATGGGGCTAGTTTCTACTTTCAGATGCAACAGAAACTTTGCTGATTGGTCAATCCGTTCGCGAGATATGGCAGTTTTGAGGTAAGAAACGCTTGAGAAACTCCAAATTTTCGCAGTTCTGATGCTCGAAACGAATAACTAGAACGGTCTAGGGGAAAACTACTCATACCGATGTAATGGGGCTAGTTTCTACTTTCGGATGCAACAGAAACTTTTCGGATTGGCCAATCCGTTCGCGAGATATGGCAGTTTTGAGGTAAGAAACGCTTGAGAAACTCAAAATATTCGCAGTTCTGATGCTCGAAACGAATAACTAGAACGGCCTAGGGGAAAACTACTCACACCGTTGTAATGGGGCTAGTTTCTACTTTCAGATGCAACAGAAACTTTGCGGATTGGTCAATCCGTTCGCGAGATATGGCAGTTTTGAGGTAAGAAACGCTTGAGAAACTCCAAATTTTCGCAGTTCTGGTGCTCGAAACGAATAACTAGAACGGTCTAGGGGAAAACTACTCATACCGTTGTAATGGGGCTAGATTCTACTTTCAGATGCAACAGAAACTTTGCGGATTGGTCAATCCGTTCGCGAGATATGGCAGTTTTGAGGTAAGAAACGCTTGAGAAACTCCAAATTTTCGCAGTTCTGGTGCTCGAAACGAATAACTAGAACGGTCTAGGGGAAAACTACTCATACCGTTGTAATGGGGCTAGATTCTACTTTCAGATGCAACAGAAACTTTGGGGATTGGTCAATCCGTTCGCGAGATATGGCAGTTTTGAGGTAAGAAACGCTTGAGAAACTCCAAATTTTCGCAGTTCTGATGCTCGAAACGAATAACTAGAACGGTCTAGGGGAAAACTACTCATACCGTTGAAATGGGACTAGTTTCTACTTTCAGATGCAACAGAAACTTTGCGGATTGTCAATCCGTTCGCGAGATATGGCAGTTTTGAGGTAAGAAACGCTTGAGAAACTCCAAATTTTCGCAGTTCTGATGCTCGAAACGAATAACTAGAACGGTCTAGGGGAAAACTACTCATACCGTTGTAATGGGGCGAGTTTCTACTTTCAGATGCAACCGAAACTTTGCGGATTGGTCAATCCGTTCGCGAGATATGGCAGTTTTGAGGTAAGAAACGCTTGAGAAACTCCAAATTTTCGCAGTTCTGATGCTCGAAACGAATAACTAGAACGGTCTAGGGGAAAACTACTCATACCGTTGAAATGGGACTAGTTTCTACTTTCAGATGCAACAGAAACTTTGCGGATTGTCAATCCGTTCGCGAGATATGGCAGTTTTGAGGTAAGAAACGCTTGAGAAACTCCAAATTTTCGCAGTTCTGATGCTCGAAACGAATAACTAGAACGGTCTAGGGGAGAACTACTCATACCGTTGTAATGGGGCTAGTTTCTACATTCAGATGCAACAGAAACTTTGCGGATTGGTCAATCCGTTCGCGAGATATGGCAGTTTTGAGGTAAGAAACGCTTGAGAAACTCCAAATTTTCGCAGTTCTGATGCTCGAAACGAATAACTAGAACGGTCTAGGGGAAAACTACTCATACCGTTGAAATGGGGCTAGTTTCTACTTTCGGATGCAACAGAAACTTTTCGGATTGGTCAATCCGTTCGCGAGATATGGCAGTTTTGAGGTAAGAAACGCTTGAGAAACTCCAAATTTTCGCAGTTCTGATGCTCGAAACGAATAACTAGAACGGTCTAGGGGAAAACTACTCATACCGTTGTAATGGGGCTAGTTTCTACTTTCAGATGCAACAGAAACTTTGCGGTTTGGTCAATCCGTTCGCGAGATATGGCAGTTTTGGGGTAAGAAACGCTTGAGAAACTCAAAATTTTCGCAGTTCTGATGCTCGAAACGAATAACTAGAACGGCCTAGGGGAAAACAACTCATACCGTTGTAATGGGGCTAGTTTCTACTTTCAGATGCAACAGAAACTTTGCGGTGTGGTCAATCCGTTCGCGAGATATGGCAGTTTTGAGGTAAGAAACGCTTGAGAAACTCAAAATTTTCGCAGTTCTGATGCTCGAAACGAATAACTAGAACGGCCTAGGGGAAAACTACTCATACCGTTGTAATGGGGCTAGTTTCTACTTTCAGATGCAACAGAAACTTTGCGGTGTGGTCAATCCGTTCGCGAGATATGGCAGTTTTGAGGTAAGGAACGCTTGAGAAACTCCAAATTTTCGCAGTTCTGATGCTCGAAACGAATAACTAGATCGGTCTAGGGGAAAACTACTCATACCGTTGTAATGGGGCTAGTTTCTACTTTCGGATGCAACAGAAACTTTTCGGATTGGTCAATCCGTTCGCGAGATATGGCAGTTTTGAGGTGAGAAACGCTTGAGAAACTCCAAATTTTCGCAGTTCTGATGCTCGAAACGAATAACTAGATCGGTCTAGGGGAAAACTACTCATACCGTTGTAATGGGGCTAGTTTCTACTTTCAGATGCAACAGAAACTTTGCGGTTTGGTCAATCCGTTCGCGAGATATGGCAGTTTTGGGGTAAGAAACGCTTGAGAAACTCAAAATTTTCGCAGTTCTGATGCTCGAAACGAATAACTAGAACGGCCTAGGGGAAAACAACTCATACCGTTGTAATGGGGCTAGTTTCTACTTTCAGATGCAACAGAAACTTTGCGGTGTGGTCAATCCGTTCGCGAGATATGGCAGTTTTGAGGTAAGAAACGCTTGAGAAACTCAAAATTTTCGCAGTTCTGATGCTCGAAACGAATAACTAGAACGGCCTAGGGGAAAACTACTCATACCGTTGTAATGGGGCTAGTTTCTACTTTCAGATGCAACAGAAACTTTGCGGTGTGGTCAATCCGTTCGCGAGATATGGCAGTTTTGAGGTAAGGAACGCTTGAGAAACTCCAAATTTTCGCAGTTCTGATGCTCGAAACGAATAACTAGATCGGTCTAGGGGAAAACTACTCATACCGTTGTAATGGGGCTAGTTTCTACTTTCGGATGCAACAGAAACTTTTCGGATTGGTCAATCCGTTCGCGAGATATGGCAGTTTTGAGGTGAGAAACGCTTGAGAAACTCCAAATTTTCGCAGTTCTGATGCTCGAAACGAATAACTAGATCGGTCTAGGGGAAAACTACTCATACCGTTGTAATGGGGCTAGTTTCTACTTTCAGATGCAACAGAAACTTTGCGTATTGGTCAATCCGTTCGCGAGATATGGCAGTTTTGAGGTAAGAAACGCTTGAGAAACTCCAAATTTTCGCAGTTCTGACGTTCGAAGCGAATAACTAGAACGGCCTAGGGGAAAACTACTCATACCGTCGTAATGGGGCGAGTTTCTACTTTCAGATGCAACAGAAACTTTGCGGATTGGTCAATCCGTTCGCGAGATATGGCAGTTTTGAGGTAAGAAACGCTTGAGAAACTCCAAATTTTCGCAGTTCTGATGCTCGAAACGAATAACTAGAACGGTCTAGGGGAAAACTACTCATACCGTAGTAATGGGGCTAGTTTCTACTTTCAGATGCAACAGAAACTTTTCGGATTGGTCAATCCGTTCGCGAGATATGGCAGTTTTGAGGTAAGAAACGCTTGAGAAACTCAAAATTTTCGCATTTCTGATGCTCGAAACGAATATCTAGAACGGCCTAGGGGAAAACTACTCATACCGTTGTAATGGGGCTAGTTTCTACTTTCAGATGCAACAGAAACTTTGCGGATTGGTCAATCCGTTCGCGAGATATGGCAGTTTTGAGGTAAGAAACGCTTGAGAAACTCCAAATTTTCGCAGTTCTGATGCTCGAAACGAATAACTAGAACGGTCTAGGGGAAAACTACTCATACCGTTGTAATGGGGCTAGTTTCTACTTTCAGGTGCAACAGAAACTTTGCGGATTGGTCAATCCGTTCGCGAGATATGGCAGTTTTGAGGTAAGAAACGCTTGAGAAACTCCAAATTTTCGCAGTTCTAATGCTCGAAACGAATAACTAGAACCTGTCTAGGGGAAAACTACTCATACCGTTGTAATGGGGCTAGTTTCTACTTTCAGATGCAACAGAAACTTTGCTGATTGGTCAATCCGTTCGCGAGATATGGCAGTTTTGAGGTAAGAAACGCTTGAGAAACTCCAAATTTTCGCAGTTCTGATGCTCGAAACGAATAACTAGAACGGTCTAGGGGAAAACTAGTCATACCGTTGTAATGGGGCTAGTTTCTACTTTCGGATGCAACAGAAACTTTTCGGATTGGTCAATCCGTTCGCGAGATATGGCAGTTTTGAGGTGAGAAACGCTTGAGAAACTCCAAATTTTCGCAGTTCCGATGCTCGAAACGAATAACTAGAACGGTCTAGGGGAAAACTACTCATACCGTTGTAATGGGGCGAGTTTCTACTTTCAGATGCAACAGAAACTTTGCGGATTGGTCAATCCGTTCGCGAGATATGGCAGTTTTGAGGTAAGAAACGCTTGAGAAACTCCAAATTTTCGCAGTTCTGATGCTCGAAACGAATAACTAGAACGGTCTAGGGGAAAACTACTCATACCGTTGTAATGGGGCTAGTTTCTACTTTCAGATGCAACAGAAACTTTGCGGATTGGTCAATCCGTTCGCGAGATATGGCAGTTTTGAGGTAAGAAACGCTTGAGAAACTCCAAATTTTCGCAGTTCTGATGCTCGAAACGATTAACTAGAACGGTCTAGGGGAAAACTACTCATACCGTTGTAAAGGGGCTAGTTTCTACTTTCAGGTGCAACAGAAACTTTGCGGATTGGTCAATCCGTTCGCGAGATATGGCAGTTTTGAGGTAAGAAGCGCTTGAGAAACTCCAAATTTTCGCAGTTCTAATGCTCGAAACGAATAACTAGAACGGTCTAGGGGAAAACTACTCATACCGTTGTAATGGGGCGAGTTTCTACTTTCAGATGCAACAGAAACTTTGCGGATTGGTCAATCCGTTCGCGAGATATGGCAGTTTTGAGGTAAGAAACGCTTGAGAAACTCCAAATTTTCGCAGTTCTGATGCTCGAAACGAATAACTAGAACGGTCTAGGGGAAAACTACTCATACCGTTGAAATGGGGCTAGTTTCTACTTTCAGATGCAACAGAAACTTTTCGGATTGGTCAATCCGTTCGCGAGATATGGCAGTTTTGGGGTAAGAAACGCTTGAGAAACTCAAAATTTTCGCAGTTCTGATGCTCGAAACGAATAACTAGAACGGTCTAGGGGAAAACTAATCATACCGTTGTAATGGGGCTAGTTTCTACTTTCAGATGCAACAGAAACTTTGCTGATTGGTCAATCCGTTCGCGAGATATGGCAGTTTTGAGGTGAGAAACGCTTGAGAAACTCCAAATTTTCGCAGTTCTGATGCTCGAAACGAATAACTAGAAAGGTCTAGGGGAAAACTACTCATACCGTTGTAATGGGGCGAGTTTCTACTTTCAGATGCAACAGAAACTTTGCGGTTTGGTCAATCCGTTCGCGAGATATGGCAGTTTTGGGGTAAGAAACGCTTGAGAAACTCCAAATTTTCGCAGTTCTGATGCTCGAAACGAATAACTAGAACGGTCTAGGGGAAAACTACTCATACCGTTGTAATGGGGCTAGTTTCTACTTTCAGATGCAACAGAAACTTTGCGGTTTGGTCAATCCGTTCGCGAGATATGGCAGTTTTGGGGTAAGAAACGCTTGAGAAACTCAAAATTTTCGCAGTTCTGATGCTCGAAACGAATAACTAGAACGGCCTAGGGGAAAACAACTCATACCGTTGTAATGGGGCTAGTTTCTACTTTCAGATGCAACAGAAACTTTGCGGTGTGGTCAATCCGTTCGCGAGATATGGCAGTTTTGAGGTAAGAAACGCTTGAGAAACTCAAAATTTTCGCAGTTCTGATGCTCGAAACGAATAACTAGAACGGCCTAGGGGAAAACTACTCATACCGTTGTAATGGGGCTAGTTTCTACTTTCAGATGCAACAGAAACTTTGCGGTGTGGTCAATCCGTTCGCGAGATATGGCAGTTTTGAGGTAAGGAACGCTTGAGAAACTCCAAATTTTCGCAGTTCTGATGCTCGAAACGAATAACTAGATCGGTCTAGGGGAAAACTACTCATACCGTTGTAATGGGGCTAGTTTCTACTTTCGGATGCAACAGAAACTTTTCGGATTGGTCAATCCGTTCGCGAGATATGGCAGTTTTGAGGTGAGAAACGCTTGAGAAACTCCAAATTTTCGCAGTTCTGATGCTCGAAACGAATAACTAGATCGGTCTAGGGGAAAACTACTCATACCGTTGTAATGGGGCTAGTTTCTACTTTCAGATGCAACAGAAACTTTGCGTATTGGTCAATCCGTTCGCGAGATATGGCAGTTTTGAGGTAAGAAACGCTTGAGAAACTCCAAATTTTCGCAGTTCTGACGTTCGAAGCGAATAACTAGAACGGCCTAGGGGAAAACTACTCATACCGTCGTAATGGGGCGAGTTTCTACTTTCAGATGCAACAGAAACTTTGCGGATTGGTCAATCCGTTCGCGAGATATGGCAGTTTTGAGGTAAGAAACGCTTGAGAAACTCCAAATTTTCGCAGTTCTGATGCTCGAAACGAATAACTAGAACGGTCTAGGGGAAAACTACTCATACCGTAGTAATGGGGCTAGTTTCTACTTTCAGATGCAACAGAAACTTTTCGGATTGGTCAATCCGTTCGCGAGATATGGCAGTTTTGAGGTAAGAAACGCTTGAGAAACTCAAAATTTTCGCATTTCTGATGCTCGAAACGAATATCTAGAACGGCCTAGGGGAAAACTACTCATACCGTTGTAATGGGGCTAGTTTCTACTTTCAGATGCAACAGAAACTTTGCGGATTGGTCAATCCGTTCGCGAGATATGGCAGTTTTGAGGTAAGAAACGCTTGAGAAACTCCAAATTTTCGCAGTTCTGATGCTCGAAACGAATAACTAGAACGGTCTAGGGGAAAACTACTCATACCGTTGTAATGGGGCTAGTTTCTACTTTCAGGTGCAACAGAAACTTTGCGGATTGGTCAATCCGTTCGCGAGATATGGCAGTTTTGAGGTAAGAAACGCTTGAGAAACTCCAAATTTTCGCAGTTCTAATGCTCGAAACGAATAACTAGAACCTGTCTAGGGGAAAACTACTCATACCGTTGTAATGGGGCTAGTTTCTACTTTCAGATGCAACAGAAACTTTGCTGATTGGTCAATCCGTTCGCGAGATATGGCAGTTTTGAGGTAAGAAACGCTTGAGAAACTCCAAATTTTCGCAGTTCTGATGCTCGAAACGAATAACTAGAACGGTCTAGGGGAAAACTAGTCATACCGTTGTAATGGGGCTAGTTTCTACTTTCGGATGCAACAGAAACTTTTCGGATTGGTCAATCCGTTCGCGAGATATGGCAGTTTTGAGGTGAGAAACGCTTGAGAAACTCCAAATTTTCGCAGTTCCGATGCTCGAAACGAATAACTAGAACGGTCTAGGGGAAAACTACTCATACCGTTGTAATGGGGCGAGTTTCTACTTTCAGATGCAACAGAAACTTTGCGGATTGGTCAATCCGTTCGCGAGATATGGCAGTTTTGAGGTAAGAAACGCTTGAGAAACTCCAAATTTTCGCAGTTCTGATGCTCGAAACGAATAACTAGAACGGTCTAGGGGAAAACTACTCATACCGTTGTAATGGGGCTAGTTTCTACTTTCAGATGCAACAGAAACTTTGCGGATTGGTCAATCCGTTCGCGAGATATGGCAGTTTTGAGGTAAGAAACGCTTGAGAAACTCCAAATTTTCGCAGTTCTGATGCTCGAAACGATTAACTAGAACGGTCTAGGGGAAAACTACTCATACCGTTGTAAAGGGGCTAGTTTCTACTTTCAGGTGCAACAGAAACTTTGCGGATTGGTCAATCCGTTCGCGAGATATGGCAGTTTTGAGGTAAGAAGCGCTTGAGAAACTCCAAATTTTCGCAGTTCTAATGCTCGAAACGAATAACTAGAACGGTCTAGGGGAAAACTACTCATACCGTTGTAATGGGGCGAGTTTCTACTTTCAGATGCAACAGAAACTTTGCGGATTGGTCAATCCGTTCGCGAGATATGGCAGTTTTGAGGTAAGAAACGCTTGAGAAACTCCAAATTTTCGCAGTTCTGATGCTCGAAACGAATAACTAGAACGGTCTAGGGGAAAACTACTCATACCGTTGAAATGGGGCTAGTTTCTACTTTCAGATGCAACAGAAACTTTTCGGATTGGTCAATCCGTTCGCGAGATATGGCAGTTTTGGGGTAAGAAACGCTTGAGAAACTCAAAATTTTCGCAGTTCTGATGCTCGAAACGAATAACTAGAACGGTCTAGGGGAAAACTAATCATACCGTTGTAATGGGGCTAGTTTCTACTTTCAGATGCAACAGAAACTTTGCTGATTGGTCAATCCGTTCGCGAGATATGGCAGTTTTGAGGTGAGAAACGCTTGAGAAACTCCAAATTTTCGCAGTTCTGATGCTCGAAACGAATAACTAGAAAGGTCTAGGGGAAAACTACTCATACCGTTGTAATGGGGCGAGTTTCTACTTTCAGATGCAACAGAAACTTTGCGGATTGGTCAATCCGTTCGCGAGATATGGCAGTTTTGAGGTAAGAAACGCTTGAGAAACTCCAAATTTTCGCAGTTCTGATGCTCGAAACGAATAACTAGAACGGTCTAGGGGAAAACTACTCATACCGTTGTAATGGGGCTAGTTTCTACTTTCAGATGCAACAGAAACTTTGCGGATTGGTCAATCCGTTCGCGAGATATGGCAGTTTTGAGGTAAGAAACGCTTGAGAAACTCCAAATTTTCGCAGTTCTGATGCTCGAAACGAATAACTAGAACGGTCTAGGGGAAAACTACTCATACCGTTGTAAAGGGGCTAGTTTCTACTTTCAGGTGCAACAGAAACTTTGCGGATTGGTCAATCCGTTCGCGAGATATGGCAGTTTTGAGGTAAGAAACGCTTGAGAAACTCCAAATTTTCGCAGTTCTAATGCTCGAAACGAATAACTAGAACGGTCTAGGGGAAAACTACTCATACCGTTGTAATGGGGCGAGTTTCTACTTTCAGATGCAACAGAAACTTTGCGGATTGGTCAATCCGTTCGCGAGATATGGCAGTTTTGAGGTAAGAAACGCTTGAGAAACTCCAAATTTTCGCAGTTCTGATGCTCGAAACGAATAACTAGAACGGTCTAGGGGAAAACTAGTCATACCGTTGTAATGGGGCTAGTTTCTACTTTCGGATGCAACAGAAACTTTTCGGATTGGTCAATCCGTTCGCGAGATATGGCAGTTTTGAGGTGAGAAACGCTTGAGAAACTCCAAATTTTCGCAGTTCTGATGCTCGAAACGAATAACTAGAAAGGTCTAGGGGAAAACTACTCATACCGTTGTAATGGGGCTAGTTTCTACTTTCAGATGCAACAGAATCTTTGCGGATTGGTCTATCCGTTCGCGAGATATGGCAGTTTTGAGGTAAGAAACGCTTGAGAAACTCCAAATTTTCGCAGTTCTGATGCTCGAAACGAATAACTAGAACGGTCTAGGGGAAAACTACTCATACCGTTGTAATGGGGCGAGTTTCTACTTTCAGATGCAACAGAAACTTTGCGGATTGGTCAATCCGTTCGCGAGATATGGCAGTTTTGGGGTAAGAAACGCTTGAGAAACTCAAAATTTTCGCAGTTCTGATGCTCGAAACGAATAACTAGAACGGCCTAGGGGAAAACTACTCATACCGTTGTAATGGGGCTAGTTTCTACTTTCAGATGCAACAGAAACTTTGCGGTGTGGTCAATCCGTTCGCGAGATATGGCAGTTTTGAGGTAAGAAACGCTTGAGAAACTCAAAATTTTCGCAGTTCTGATGCTCGAAACGAATAACTAGAACGGTCTAGGGGAAAACTAATCATACCGTTGTAATGGGGCTAGTTTCTACTTTCAGATGCAACAGAAACTTTGCGGATTGGTCAATCCGTTCGCGAGATATGGCAGTTTTGAGGTAAGAAACGCTTGAGAAACTCCAAATTTTCGCAGTTCTGATGCTCGAAACGAATAACTAGAACGGTCTAGGGGAAAACTAGTCATACCGTTGTAATGGGGCTAGTTTCTACTTTCAGATGCAACAGAAACTTTGCGGATTGGTCAATCCGTTCGCGAGATATGGCAGTTTTGAGGTAAGAAACGCTTGAGAAACTCCAAATTTTCGCAGTTCTGATGCTCGAAACGAATAACTAGAACGGTCTAGGGGAAAACTAGTCATACCGTTGTAATGGGGCTAGTTTCTACTTTCAGATGCAACAGAAACTTTGCGGATTGGTCAATCCGTTCGCGAGATATGGCAGTTTTGAGGTAAGAAACGCTTGAGAAACTCCAAATTTTCGCAGTTCTGATGCTCGAAACGATTAACTAGAACGGTCTAGGGGAAAACTACTCATACCGTTGTAAAGGGGCTAGTTTCTACTTTCAGGTGCAACAGAAACTTTGCGGATTGGTCAATCCGTTCGCGAGATATGGCAGTTTTGAGGTAAGAAGCGCTTGAGAAACTCCAAATTTTCGCAGTTCTAATGCTCGAAACGAATAACTAGAACGGTCTAGGGGAAAACTACTCATACCGTTGTAATGGGGCGAGTTTCTACTTTCAGATGCAACAGAAACTTTGCGGATTGGTCAATCCGTTCGCGAGATATGGCAGTTTTGAGGTAAGAAACGCTTGAGAAACTCCAAATTTTCGCAGTTCTGATGCTCGAAACGAATAACTAGAACGGTCTAGGGGAAAACTACTCATACCGTTGAAATGGGGCTAGTTTCTACTTTCAGATGCAACAGAAACTTTTCGGATTGGTCAATCCGTTCGCGAGATATGGCAGTTTTGGGGTAAGAAACGCTTGAGAAACTCAAAATTTTCGCAGTTCTGATGCTCGAAACGAATAACTAGAACGGTCTAGGGGAAAACTAATCATACCGTTGTAATGGGGCTAGTTTCTACTTTCAGATGCAACAGAAACTTTGCTGATTGGTCAATCCGTTCGCGAGATATGGCAGTTTTGAGGTGAGAAACGCTTGAGAAACTCCAAATTTTCGCAGTTCTGATGCTCGAAACGAATAACTAGAAAGGTCTAGGGGAAAACTACTCATACCGTTGTAATGGGGCGAGTTTCTACTTTCAGATGCAACAGAAACTTTGCGGATTGGTCAATCCGTTCGCGAGATATGGCAGTTTTGAGGTAAGAAACGCTTGAGAAACTCCAAATTTTCGCAGTTCTGATGCTCGAAACGAATAACTAGAACGGTCTAGGGGAAAACTACTCATACCGTTGTAATGGGGCTAGTTTCTACTTTCAGATGCAACAGAAACTTTGCGGATTGGTCAATCCGTTCGCGAGATATGGCAGTTTTGAGGTAAGAAACGCTTGAGAAACTCCAAATTTTCGCAGTTCTGATGCTCGAAACGAATAACTAGAACGGTCTAGGGGAAAACTACTCATACCGTTGTAAAGGGGCTAGTTTCTACTTTCAGGTGCAACAGAAACTTTGCGGATTGGTCAATCCGTTCGCGAGATATGGCAGTTTTGAGGTAAGAAACGCTTGAGAAACTCCAAATTTTCGCAGTTCTAATGCTCGAAACGAATAACTAGAACGGTCTAGGGGAAAACTACTCATACCGTTGTAATGGGGCGAGTTTCTACTTTCAGATGCAACAGAAACTTTGCGGATTGGTCAATCCGTTCGCGAGATATGGCAGTTTTGAGGTAAGAAACGCTTGAGAAACTCCAAATTTTCGCAGTTCTGATGCTCGAAACGAATAACTAGAACGGTCTAGGGGAAAACTAGTCATACCGTTGTAATGGGGCTAGTTTCTACTTTCGGATGCAACAGAAACTTTTCGGATTGGTCAATCCGTTCGCGAGATATGGCAGTTTTGAGGTGAGAAACGCTTGAGAAACTCCAAATTTTCGCAGTTCTGATGCTCGAAACGAATAACTAGAAAGGTCTAGGGGAAAACTACTCATACCGTTGTAATGGGGCTAGTTTCTACTTTCAGATGCAACAGAATCTTTGCGGATTGGTCTATCCGTTCGCGAGATATGGCAGTTTTGAGGTAAGAAACGCTTGAGAAACTCCAAATTTTCGCAGTTCTGATGCTCGAAACGAATAACTAGAACGGTCTAGGGGAAAACTACTCATACCGTTGTAATGGGGCGAGTTTCTACTTTCAGATGCAACAGAAACTTTGCGGATTGGTCAATCCGTTCGCGAGATATGGCAGTTTTGGGGTAAGAAACGCTTGAGAAACTCAAAATTTTCGCAGTTCTGATGCTCGAAACGAATAACTAGAACGGCCTAGGGGAAAACTACTCATACCGTTGTAATGGGGCTAGTTTCTACTTTCAGATGCAACAGAAACTTTGCGGATTGGTCAATCCGTTCGCGAGATATGGCAGTTTTGAGGTAAGAAACGCTTGAGAAACTCCAAATTTTCGCAGTTCTGATGCTCGAAACGATTAACTAGAACGGTCTAGGGGAAAACTACTCATACCGTTGTAAAGGGGCTAGTTTCTACTTTCAGGTGCAACAGAAACTTTGCGGATTGGTCAATCCGTTCGCGAGATATGGCAGTTTTGAGGTAAGAAGCGCTTGAGAAACTCCAAATTTTCGCAGTTCTAATGCTCGAAACGAATAACTAGAACGGTCTAGGGGAAAACTACTCATACCGTTGTAATGGGGCGAGTTTCTACTTTCAGATGCAACAGAAACTTTGCGGATTGGTCAATCCGTTCGCGAGATATGGCAGTTTTGAGGTAAGAAACGCTTGAGAAACTCCAAATTTTCGCAGTTCTGATGCTCGAAACGAATAACTAGAACGGTCTAGGGGAAAACTACTCATACCGTTGAAATGGGGCTAGTTTCTACTTTCAGATGCAACAGAAACTTTTCGGATTGGTCAATCCGTTCGCGAGATATGGCAGTTTTGGGGTAAGAAACGCTTGAGAAACTCAAAATTTTCGCAGTTCTGATGCTCGAAACGAATAACTAGAACGGTCTAGGGGAAAACTAATCATACCGTTGTAATGGGGCTAGTTTCTACTTTCAGATGCAATAGAAACTTTGCTGATTGGTCAATCCGTTCGCGAGATATGGCAGTTTTGAGGTGAGAAACGCTTGAGAAACTCCAAATTTTCGCAGTTCTGATGCTCGAAACGAATAACTAGAAAGGTCTAGGGGAAAACTACTCATACCGTTGTAATGGGGCGAGTTTCTACTTTCAGATGCAACAGAAACTTTGCGGATTGGTCAATCCGTTCGCGAGATATGGCAGTTTTGAGGTAAGAAACGCTTGAGAAACTCCAAATTTTCGCAGTTCTGATGCTCGAAACGAATAACTAGAACGGTCTAGGGGAAAACTACTCATACCGTTGTAATGGGGCTAGTTTCTACTTTCAGATGCAACAGAAACTTTGCGGATTGGTCAATCCGTTCGCGAGATATGGCAGTTTTGAGGTAAGAAACGCTTGAGAAACTCCAAATTTTCGCAGTTCTGATGCTCGAAACGAATAACTAGAACGGTCTAGGGGAAAACTACTCATACCGTTGTAAAGGGGCTAGTTTCTACTTTCAGGTGCAACAGAAACTTTGCGGATTGGTCAATCCGTTCGCGAGATATGGCAGTTTTGAGGTAAGAAACGCTTGAGAAACTCCAAATTTTCGCAGTTCTAATGCTCGAAACGAATAACTAGAACGGTCTAGGGGAAAACTACTCATACCGTTGTAATGGGGCGAGTTTCTACTTTCAGATGCAACAGAAACTTTGCGGATTGGTCAATCCGTTCGCGAGATATGGCAGTTTTGAGGTAAGAAACGCTTGAGAAACTCCAAATTTTCGCAGTTCTGATGCTCGAAACGAATAACTAGAACGGTCTAGGGGAAAACTAGTCATACCGTTGTAATGGGGCTAGTTTCTACTTTCGGATGCAACAGAAACTTTTCGGATTGGTCAATCCGTTCGCGAGATATGGCAGTTTTGAGGTGAGAAACGCTTGAGAAACTCCAAATTTTCGCAGTTCTGATGCTCGAAACGAATAACTAGAAAGGTCTAGGGGAAAACTACTCATACCGTTGTAATGGGGCTAGTTTCTACTTTCAGATGCAACAGAATCTTTGCGGATTGGTCTATCCGTTCGCGAGATATGGCAGTTTTGAGGTAAGAAACGCTTGAGAAACTCCAAATTTTCGCAGTTCTGATGCTCGAAACGAATAACTAGAACGGTCTAGGGGAAAACTACTCATACCGTTGTAATGGGGCGAGTTTCTACTTTCAGATGCAACAGAAACTTTGCGGATTGGTCAATCCGTTCGCGAGATATGGCAGTTTTGGGGTAAGAAACGCTTGAGAAACTCAAAATTTTCGCAGTTCTGATGCTCGAAACGAATAACTAGAACGGCCTAGGGGAAAACTACTCATACCGTTGTAATGGGGCTAGTTTCTACTTTCAGATGCAACAGAAACTTTGCGGTGTGGTCAATCCGTTCGCGAGATATGGCAGTTTTGAGGTAAGAAACGCTTGAGAAACTCAAAATTTTCGCAGTTCTGATGCTCGAAACGAATAACTAGAACGGTCTAGGGGAAAACTAATCATACCGTTGTAATGGGGCTAGTTTCTACTTTCAGATGCAACAGAAACTTTGCTGATTGGTCAATCCGTTCGCGAGATATGGCAGTTTTGAGGTGAGAAACGCTTGAGAAACTCCAAATTTTCGCAGTTCTGATGCTCGAAACGAATAACTAGAAAGGTCTAGGGGAAAACTACTCATACCGTTGTAATGGGGCGAGTTTCTACTTTCAGATGCAACAGAAACTTTGCGGATTGGTCAATCCGTTCGCGAGATATGGCAGTTTTGAGGTAAGAAACGCTTGAGAAACTCCAAATTTTCGCAGTTCTGATGCTCGAAACGAATAACTAGAACGGTCTAGGGGAAAACTACTCATACCGTTGTAATGGGGCTAGTTTCTACTTTCAGATGCAACAGAAACTTTGCGGATTGGTCAATCCGTTCGCGAGATATGGCAGTTTTGAGGTAAGAAACGCTTGAGAAACTCCAAATTTTCGCAGTTCTGATGCTCGAAACGAATAACTAGAACGGTCTAGGGGAAAACTACTCATACCGTTGTAAAGGGGCTAGTTTCTACTTTCAGGTGCAACAGAAACTTTGCGGATTGGTCAATCCGGTCGCGAGATATGGCAGTTTTGAGGTAAGAAACGCTTGAGAAACTCCAAATTTTCGCAGTTCTAATGCTCGAAACGAATAACTAGAACGGTCTAGGGGAAAACTACTCATACCGTTGTAATGGGGCGAGTTTCTACTTTCAGATGCAACAGAAACTTTGCGGATTGGTCAATCCGTTCGCGAGATATGGCAGTTTTGAGGTAAGAAACGCTTGAGAAACTCCAAATTTTCGCAGTTCTGATGCTCGAAACGAATAACTAGAACGGTCTAGGGGAAAACTAGTCATACCGTTGTAATGGGGCTAGTTTCTACTTTCGGATGCAACAGAAACTTTTCGGATTGGTCAATCCGTTCGCGAGATATGGCAGTTTTGAGGTGAGAAACGCTTGAGAAACTCCAAATTTTCGCAGTTCTGATGCTCGAAACGAATAACTAGAAATGTCTAGGGGAAAACTACTCATACCGTTGTAATGGGGCTAGTTTCTACTTTCAGATGCAACAGAAACTTTGCGGATTGGTCTATCCGTTCGCGAGATATGGCAGTTTTGAGGTAAGAAACGCTTGAGAAACTCCAAATTTTCGCAGTTCTGATGCTCGAAACGAATAACTAGAACGGTGTAGGGGAAAACTACTCATACCGTTGTAATGGGGCGAGTTTCTACTTTCAGATGCAACAGAAACTTTGCGGATTGGTCAATCCGTTCGCGAGATATGGCAGTTTTGGGGTAAGAAACGCTTGAGAAACTCAAAATTTTCGCAGTTCTGATGCTCGAAACGAATAACTAGAACGGCCTAGGGGAAAACTACTCATACCGTTGTAATGGGGCTAGTTTCTACTTTCAGATGCAACAGAAACTTTGCGGTGTGATCAATCCGTTCGCGAGATATGGCAGTTTTGAGGTAAGAAACGCTTGAGAAACTCAAAATTTTCGCAGTTCTGATGCTCGAAACGAATAACTAGAACGGCCTAGGGGAAAACTACTCATACCGTTGTAATGGGGCTAGTTTCTACTTTCGGATGCAACAGAAACTTTTCGGATTGGTCAATCCGTTCGCGAGATATGGCAGTTTTGAGGTAAGAAACGCTTGAGAAACTCCAAATTTTGGCAGTTCTGATGCTCGAAACGAATAACCAGAACGGCCTAGGGGATAACCACTTATACCGTTGTAATGGGGCGAGTTTCTACTTTCAGATGCAACAGAAACTTTGCGGATTGGTCAATCCGTTCGCGAGATATGGCAGCTTTGAGGTGAGAAACGCTTGAGAAACTCCAAATTTTCGCAGTTCTGATGCTCGAAACGAATAACTAGAACGGTCTAGGGGAAAACTACTCATACCGTTGTAATGGGGCGAGTTTCTACTTTCAGATGCATCAGAAACTTTGCGGATTGGTCAATCCGTTCGCGAGATATGGCAGTTTTGGGGTAAGAAACGCTTGAGAAACTCAAAATTTTCGCAGTTCTGATGCTCGAAACGAATAACTAGAACGGCCTAGGGGAAAACTACTCATACCGTTGTAATGGGGCTAGTTTCTACTTTCAGATGCAACAGAAACTTTGCGGTGTGGTCAATCCGTTCGCGACATATGGCAGTTTTGAGGTAAGAAACGCTTGAGAAACTCAAAATTTTCGCAGTTCTGATGCTCGAAACGAATAACTAGAACGGCCTAGGGGAAAACTACTCATACCGTTGTAATGGGGCTAGTTTCTACTTTCGGATGCAACAGAAACTTTTCGGATTGGTCAATCCGTTCGCGAGATATGGCAGTTTTGAGGTAAGAAACGCTTGAGAAACTCCAAATTTTCGCAGTTCTGATGCTCGAAACGAATAACTAGAACGGTCTAGGGGAAAACTAGTCATACCGTTGTAATGGGGCTAGTTTCTACTTTCGGATGCAACAGAAACTTTTCGGATTGGTCAATCCGTTCGCGAGATATGGCAGTTTTGAGGTGAGAAACGCTTGAGAAACTCCAAATTTTCGCAGTTCTGATGCTCGAAACGAATAACTAGAACGGTCTAGGGGAAAACTAGTCATACCGTTGTAATGGGGCTAGTTTCTACTTTCGGATGCAACAGAAACTTTTCGGATTGGTCAATCCGTTCGCGAGATATGGCAGTTTTGAGGTGAGAAACGCTTGAGAAACTCCAAATTTTCGCAGTTCTGATGCTCGAAACGAATAACTAGAAAGGTCTAGGGGAAAACTACTCATACCGTTGTAATGGGGCTAGTTTCTACTTTCAGATGCAACAGAAACTTTGCGGTGTGGTCAATCCGTTCGCGAGATATGGCAGTTTTGAGGTAAGAAACGCTTGAGAAACTCAAAATTTTCGCAGTTCTGATGCTCGAAACGAATAACTAGAACGGCCTAGGGGAAAACTACTCATACCGTTGTAATGGGGCTAGTTTCTACTTTCGGATGCAACAGAAACTTTTCGGATTGGTCAATCCGTTCGCGAGATATGGCAGTTTTGAGGTAAGAAACGCTTGAGAAACTCCAAATTTTGGCAGTTCTGATGCTCGAAACGAATAACCAGAACGGCCTAGGGGATAACCACTTATACCGTTGTAATGGGGCGAGTTTCTACTTTCAGATGCAACAGAAACTTTGCGGATTGGTCAATCCGTTCGCGAGATATGGCAGCTTTGAGGTGAGAAACGCTTGAGAAACTCCAAATTTTCGCAGTTCTGATGCTCGAAACGAATAACTAGAACGGTCTAGGGGAAAACTACTCATACCGTTGTAATGGGGCGAGTTTCTACTTTCAGATGCATCAGAAACTTTGCGGATTGGTCAATCCGTTCGCGAGATATGGCAGTTTTGGGGTAAGAAACGCTTGAGAAACTCAAAATTTTCGCAGTTCTGATGCTCGAAACGAATAACTAGAACGGCCTAGGGGAAAACTACTCATACCGTTGTAATGGGGCTAGTTTCTACTTTCAGATGCAACAGAAACTTTGCGGTGTGGTCAATCCGTTCGCGACATATGGCAGTTTTGAGGTAAGAAACGCTTGAGAAACTCAAAATTTTCGCAGTTCTGATGCTCGAAACGAATAACTAGAACGGCCTAGGGGAAAACTACTCATACCGTTGTAATGGGGCTAGTTTCTACTTTCGGATGCAACAGAAACTTTTCGGATTGGTCAATCCGTTCGCGAGATATGGCAGTTTTGAGGTAAGAAACGCTTGAGAAACTCCAAATTTTGGCAGTTCTGATGCTCGAAACGAATAACCAGAACGGCCTAGGGGATAACCACTTATACCGTTGTAATGGGGCGAGTTTCTACTTTCAGATGCAACAGAAACTTTGCGGATTGGTCAATCCGTTCGCGAGATATGGCAGCTTTGAGGTGAGAAACGCTTGAGAAACTCCAAATTTTCGCAGTTCTGATGCTCGAAACGAATAACTAGAACGGTCTAGGGGAAAACTACTCATACCGTTGTAATGGGGCGAGTTTCTACTTTCAGATGCATCAGAAACTTTGCGGATTGGTCAATCCGTTCGCGAGATATGGCAGTTTTGGGGTAAGAAACGCTTGAGAAACTCAAAATTTTCGCAGTTCTGATGCTCGAAACGAATAACTAGAACGGCCTAGGGGAAAACTACTCATACCGTTGTAATGGGGCTAGTTTCTACTTTCAGATGCAACAGAAACTTTGCGGTGTGGTCAATCCGTTCGCGACATATGGCAGTTTTGAGGTAAGAAACGCTTGAGAAACTCAAAATTTTCGCAGTTCTGATGCTCGAAACGAATAACTAGAACGGCCTAGGGGAAAACTACTCATACCGTTGTAATGGGGCTAGTTTCTACTTTCGGATGCAACAGAAACTTTTCGGATTGGTCAATCCGTTCGCGAGATATGGCAGTTTTGAGGTAAGAAACGCTTGAGAAACTCCAAATTTTCGCAGTTCTGATGCTCGAAACGAATAACTAGAACGGTCTAGGGGAAAACTAGTCATACCGTTGTAATGGGGCTAGTTTCTACTTTCGGATGCAACAGAAACTTTTCGGATTGGTCAATCCGTTCGCGAGATATGGCAGTTTTGAGGTGAGAAACGCTTGAGAAACTCCAAATTTTCGCAGTTCTGATGCTCGAAACGAATAACTAGAACGGTCTAGGGGAAAACTAGTCATACCGTTGTAATGGGGCTAGTTTCTACTTTCGGATGCAACAGAAACTTTTCGGATTGGTCAATCCGTTCGCGAGATATGGCAGTTTTGAGGTGAGAAACGCTTGAGAAACTCCAAATTTTCGCAGTTCTGATGCTCGAAACGAATAACTAGAAAGGTCTAGGGGAAAACTACTCATACCGTTGTAATGGGGCTAGTTTCTACTTTCAGATGCAACAGAAACTTTGCGGATTGGTCAATCCGTTCGCGAGATATGGCAGTTTTGAGGTGAGAAACGCTTGAGAAACTCCAAATTTTCGCAGTTCTGATGCTCGAAACGAATAACTAGAACGGTCTAGGGGAAAACTAGTCATACCGTTGTAATGGGGCTAGTTTCTACTTTCGGATGCAACAGAAACTTTTCGGATTGGTCAATCCGTTCGCGAGATATGGCAGTTTTGAGGTAAGAAACGCTTGAGAAACTCCAAATTTTCGCAGTTCTGATGCTCGAAACGAATAACCAGAACGGCCTAGGGGATAACCACTTATACCGTTGTAATGGGGCGAGTTTCTACTTTCAGATGCAACAGAAACTTTGCGGATTGGTCAATCCGTTCGCGAGATATGGCAGTTTTGGGGTAAGAAACGCTTGAGAAACTCCAAATTTTCGCAGTTCTGATGCTCGAAACGAATAACTAGAACGGCCTAGGGGAAAACTACTCATACCGTTGTAATGGGGCTAGTTTCTACTTTCAGATGCAACAGAAACTTTGCGGTGTGGTCAATCCGTTCGCGACATATGGCAGTTTTGAGGTAAGAAACGCTTGAGAAACTCAAAATTTTCGCAGTTCTGATGCTCGAAACGAATAACTAGAACGGCCTAGGGGAAAACTACTCATACCGTTGTAATGGGGCTAGTTTCTACTTTCGGATGCAACAGAAACTTTTCGGATTGGTCAATCCGTTCGCGAGATATGGCAGTTTTGAGGTAAGAAACGCTTGAGAAACTCCAAATTTTCGCAGTTCTGATGCTCGAAACGAATAACTAGAACGGTCTAGGGGAAAACTAGTCATACCGTTGTAATGGGGCTAGTTTCTACTTTCGGATGCAACAGAAACTTTTCGGATTGGTCAATCCGTTCGCGAGATATGGCAGTTTTGAGGTGAGAAACGCTTGAGAAACTCCAAATTTTCGCAGTTCTGATGCTCGAAACGAATAACTAGAACGGTCTAGGGGAAAACTAGTCATACCGTTGTAATGGGGCTAGTTTCTACTTTCGGATGCAACAGAAACTTTTCGGATTGGTCAATCCGTTCGCGAGATATGGCAGTTTTGAGGTGAGAAACGCTTGAGAAACTCCAAATTTTCGCAGTTCTGATGCTCGAAACGAATAACTAGAAAGGTCTAGGGGAAAACTACTCATACCGTTGTAATGGGGCTAGTTTCTACTTTCAGATGCAACAGAAACTTTGCGGATTGGTCTATCCGTTCGCGAGATATGGCAGTTTTGAGGTAAGAAACGCTTGAGAAACTCCAAATTTTCGCAGTTCTGATGCTCGAAACGAATAACTAGAACGGTCTAGGGGAAAACTACTCATACCGTTGTAATGGGGCGAGTTTCTACTTTCAGATGCAACAGAAACTTTGCGGATTGGTCAATCCGTTCGCGAGATATGGCAGTTTTGGGGTAAGAAACGCTTGAGAAACTCAAAATTTTCGCAGTTCTGATGCTCGAAACGAATAACTAGAACGGCCTAGGGGAAAACTACTCATACCGTTGTAATGGGGCTAGTTTCTACTTTCAGATGCAACAGAAACTTTGCGGTGTGGTCAATCCGTTCGCGAGATATGGCAGTTTTGAGGTAAGAAACGCTTGAGAAACTCAAAATTTTCGCAGTTCTGATGCTCGAAACGAATAACTAGAACGGCCTAGGGGAAAACTACTCATACCGTTGTAATGGGGCTAGTTTCTACTTTCGGATGCAACAGAAACTTTTCGGATTGGTCAATCCGTTCGCGAGATATGGCAGTTTTGAGGTAAGAAACGCTTGAGAAACTCCAAATTTTCGCAGTTCTGATGCTCGAAACGAATAACCAGAACGGCCTAGGGGATAACCACTTATACCGTTGTAATGGGGCGAGTTTCTACTTTCAGATGCAACAGAAACTTTGCGGATTGGTCAATCCGTTCGCGAGATATGGCAGCTTTGAGGTGAGAAACGCTTGAGAAACTCCAAATTTTCGCAGTTCTGATGCTCGAAACGAATAACTAGAACGGTCTAGGGGAAAACTACTCATACCGTTGTAATGGGGCTAGTTTCTACTTTCAGATGCAACAGAAACTTTGCGGTGTGGTCAATCCGTTCGCGAGATATGGCAGTTTTGAGGTAAGAAACGCTTGAGAAACTCAAAATTTTCGCAGTTCTGATGCTCGAAACGAATAACTAGAACGGCCTAGGGGAAAACTACTCATACCGTTGTAATGGGGCTAGTTTCTACTTTCGGATGCAACAGAAACTTTTCGGATTGGTCAATCCGTTCGCGAGATATGGCAGTTTTGGGGTAAGAAACGCTTGAGAAACTCAAAATTTTCGCAGTTCTGATGCTCGACAAGCATAACTAGAACGGCCTAGGGGAAAAGTACGCACACCGTTGTAATCGGGCGAGTTTCTACTTTCAGATGCAACAGAAATTTTGCGGATTGGTCAATCCGTTCGCGAGATATGGCGGTTTGGATGTAAGAAACGCTTGAGAAACTCAAAATTTTCGCAGTTCTGATGCTCGAAACGAATAACTAGAACGGCCTAGGGGAAAACTACTCATACCGTTGTAATGGGGCTAGTTTCTACTTTCAGATGCAACAGAAACTTTGCGGTGTGGTCAATCCGTTCGCGAGATATGGCAGTTTTGAGGTAAGAAACGCTTGAGAAACTCAAAATTTTCGCAGTTCTGATGCTCGAAACGAATAACTAGAACGGCCTAGGGGAAAACTACTCATACCGTTGTAATGGGGCTAGTTTCTACTTTCGGATGCAACAGAAACTTTTCGGATTGGTCAATCCGTTCGCGAGATATGGCAGTTTTGAGGTAAGAAACGCTTGAGAAACTCCAAATTTTCGCAGTTCTGATGCTCGAAACGAATAACCAGAACGGCCTAGGGGATAACCACTTATACCGTTGTAATGGGGCGAGTTTCTACTTTCAGATGCAACAGAAACTTTGCGGATTGGTCAATCCGTTCGCGAGATATGGCAGCTTTGAGGTGAGAAACGCTTGAGAAACTCCAAATTTTCGCAGTTCTGATGCTCGAAACGAATAACTAGAACGGTCTAGGGGAAAACTACTCATACCGTTGTAATGGGGCTAGTTTCTACTTTCAGATGCAACAGAAACTTTGCGGTGTGGTCAATCCGTTCGCGAGATATGGCAGTTTTGAGGTAAGAAACGCTTGAGAAACTCAAAATTTTCGCAGTTCTGATGCTCGAAACGAATAACTAGAACGGCCTAGGGGAAAACTACTCATACCGTTGTAATGGGGCTAGTTTCTACTTTCGGATGCAACAGAAACTTTTCGGATTGGTCAATCCGTTCGCGAGATATGGCAGTTTTGGGGTAAGAAACGCTTGAGAAACTCAATATTTCGCGGTTCTGATGCTCGAAACGAATAACAAGAACGGCCTAGGGGATAACCACTTATACCGTTGTAATGGGGCGAGTTTCTACTTTCAGATGCAACAGAAACTTTGCGGATTGGTCAATCCGTTCGCGAGATATGGCAGCTTTGAGGTGAGAAACGCTTGAGAAACTCCAAATTTTCGCAGTTCTGATGCTCGAAACGAATAACTAGAACGGTCTAGGGGAAAACTACTCATACCGTTGTAATGGGGCTAGTTTCTACTTTCAGATGCAACAGAAACTTTGCGGTGTGGTCAATCCGTTCGCGAGATATGGCAGTTTTGAGGTAAGAAACGCTTGAGAAACTCAAAATTTTCGCAGTTCTGATGCTCGACAAGCATAACTAGAACGGCCTAGGGGAAAAGTACGCACACCGTTGTAATCGGGCGAGTTTCTACTTTCAGATGCAACAGAAATTTTGCGGATTGGTCAATCCGTTCGCGAGATATGGCGGTTTGGATGTAAGAAACGCGTGAGAAACTCAAAATTTTCGCGGTTCTGATGCTCGAAACGAATAACAAGAACGGCCTAGGGGAAAAGTACGCACACCGTTGTAATCGGGCGAGTTTCTACTTTCAGATGCAACAGAAATTTTGCGGATTGGTCAATCCGTTCGCGAGATATGGCAGTTTGGATGTAAGAAACGCTCGAGAAACTCAAAATTTTCGCAGTTCTGATGCTCGAAACGAATAACTAGAACGGCCTAGGGGAAAAGTACGCACACCGTTGTAATCGGGCGAGTTTCTACTTTCAGATGCAACAGAAATTTTGCGGATTGGTCAATCCGTTCGCGAGATGTGGCAGTTTGTACGTGAGAAACGCTTGAGAAACTCAAAATTTTCGCAGTTCTGATGCTCGAAACGAATAACTAGAACGGCCTAGGGGAAAAGTACGCATACCGTTGTAATCGGGCGAGTTTCTACTTTCAGATGCAACAGAAATTTTGCGGATTGGTCAATCCGTTCGCGAGATATGGCAGTTTGGAAGTAAGAAACGCTTGAGAAACTCAATATTTCGCGGTTCTGATGCTCGAAACGAATAACAAGAACGGCCTAGGGGAAAAGTACGCACACCGTTGTAATCGGGCGAGTTTCTACTTTCAGATACAACAGAAATTTTGCGGATTGGTCAATCCGTTCGCGAGATGTGGCAGTTTGTATGTGAGAAACGCTTGAGAAACTCAAAATTTTCGCAGTTCTGATGCTCGAAACGAATAACTAGAACGGCCTAGGGGAAAAGTACGCATACCGTTGTAATCGGGCGAGTTTCTACCTTCAGATGCAACAGAAATTTTGCGGATTGGTCAATCCGTTCGCGAGATATGGCAGTTTGGAAGTAAGAAACGCTTGAGAAACTCAAAATTTTCGCAGATCTGATGCTCGAAACGAATAACTAGAACGGCCTAGGGGAAAAGTACGCATAGTGTTGTAATCGGGCGAGTTTCTACTTTCAGATGCAACAGAAATTTTGCGGATTGGTCAATCCGTTCGCGAGATATGGCAGTTTGGAGGTAAGAAACGCTCGAGAAACTCAAAATTTTCGCAGTTCTGATGCTCGATAAGCATAACTAGAACGGCCTAGGGGAAAAGTACGCACACCGATGTAATCGGGCGAGTTTCTACTTTCAGATGCAACAGAAATTTTGCGGATTGGTCAATCCGTTCGCGAGATATGGCAGTTTGGAGGTAAGCAACGCTTGAGAAACTCAAAATTTTCGCAGTTCTGTTGCTCGAAACGAATAACTAGAACGGGCTAGGGGAAAAGTACGCATACCGTTGTAATCGGGCGAGTTTCTACCTTCAGATGCAACAGAAATTTTGCGGATTGGTCAATCCGTTCGCGAGATATGGCAGTTTGGAAGTAAGAAACGCTTGAGAAACACAAAATTTTCGCAGTTCTGATGCTCGAAACGAATAACTAGAACGGCCTAGGGGAAAAGTACGCATAGTGTTGTAATCGGGCGAGTTTCTACTTTCAGATGCAACAGAAATTTTGCGGATTGGTCAATCCGTTCGCGAGATATGGCAGTTTGGAGGTAAGCAACGCTTGAGAAACTCAAAATTTTCGCAGATCTGTTGCTCGAAACGAATAACTAGAACGGGCTAGGGGAAAAGTACGCATACAGTTGTAATCGGGCGAGTTTCTACTTTCAGATGCAACAGAAATTTTGCGGATTGGTCAATCCGTTCGCGAGATATGGCAGTTTGGAGGGAAGCAACGCTTGAGAAACTCAAAATTTTCGCAGATCTGTTGCTCGAAACGAATAACTAGAACGGGCTAGGGGAAAAGTACGCATACAGTTGTAATCGGGCGAGTTTCTACTTTCAGATGCAACAGAAATTTTGCGGATTGGTCAATCCGTTCGCGAGATATGGCAGTTTGGAAGTAAGAAACGCTTGAGAAACTCAAAATTTTCGCAGTTCTGTTGCTCGAAACGAATAACTAGAACGGGCTAGGGGAAAAGTACGCATACAGTTGTAATCGGGCGAGTTTCTACTTTCAGATGCAACAGAAATTTTGCGGATTGGTCAATCCGTTCGCGAGATATGGCAGTTTGGATGTAAGAAACGCTCGAGAAACTCAAAATTTTCGCAGTTCTGATGCTCGAAACGAATAACTAGAACGGCCTAGGGGAAAAGTACGCACACCGTTGTAATCGGGCGAGTTTCTACTTTCAGATGCAACAGAAATTTTGCGGATTGGTCAATCCGTTCGCGAGATATGGCAGTTCGGAGGTAAGAAACGGTTGAGAAACTCAAAATTTTCACAGTTCTGATGCTCGAAACGAATAACTAGAACGGCCTAGGGGAAACGTACGCATACCGTTGTAATCGGGCGAGTTTCTACTTTCAGATGCATCAGAAATTTTGCGGATTGGTCAATCCGTTCGCGAGATATGGCAGTTTGGAGGTACGAAACGCTTGAGAAACTCAAAATTTTCGCAGTTCTGCTGCTCGAAACGAATAACTAGAACGGCCTAGGGGAAAAGTACGCATACCGTTGTAATTGGGCGAGTTTCTACCTTCAGATGCAACAGAAATTTTGCGGATTGGTCAATCCGTTCGCGAGATATGGCAGTTTGGAAGTAAGAAACGCTTGAGAAACTCAAAATTTTCGCAGTTCTGTTGCTCGAAACGAACAACTAGAACGGGCTAGGGGAAAAGTACGCATACAGTTGTAATCGGGCGAGTTTCTACTTTCAGATGCAACAGAAATTTTGCGGATTCGTCAAACCGTTCGCGCGATATGGCAGTTTGGATGTAAGAAACGCTTGAGAAACTCAAAATTTTCGCAGTTCTGATGCTCGACAAGCATAACTAGAACGGCCTAGGGGAAAAGTACGCATACAGTTGTAAGCGGGCGAGTTTCTACTTTCAGATGCATCAGAAATTTTGCGGATTGGACAATCCGTTCGCGAGATGTGGCAGTTTGTAGGTGAGAAACGCTTGAGAAACTCAAAATTTTCGCAGTTCTGATGCTCGAAACGAATAACTAGAACGGGCTAGGGGAATAGTACGCATACCGTTGTAATCGGGCGAGTTTCTACTTTCAGATGCGACAGAAATTTTGCGGATTGGTCAATCCGTTCGCGAGATATGGCAGTTTGGAGGTAAGAAACGCTTGAGAAACTCAAAATTTTCGCGGTTCTGATGCTCGAAACGAATAACAAGAACGGCCTAGGGGAAAAGTACGCACACCGTTGTAATCGGGCGAGTTTCTACTTTCAGATGCAACAGAAATTTTGCGGATTCGTCAAACCGTTCGCGCGATATGGCAGTTTGGATGTAAGAAACGCTTGAGAAACTCAAAATTTTCGCAGTTCTGATGCTCGACAAGCATAACTAGAACGGCCTAGGGGAAAAGTACGCATACAGTTGTAAGCGGGCGAGTTTCTACTTTCAGATGCATCAGAAATTTTGCGGATTGGACAATCCGTTCGCGAGATGTGGCAGTTTGTAGGTGAGAAACGCTTGAGAAACTCAAAATTTTCGCAGTTCTGATGCTCGAAACGAATAACTAGAACGGGCTAGGGGAATAGTACGCATACCGTTGTAATCGGGCGAGTTTCTACTTTCAGATGCGACAGAAATTTTGCGGATTGGTCAATCCGTTCGCGAGATATGGCAGTTTGGAGGTAAGAAACGCTTGAGAAACTCAAAATTTTCGCGGTTCTGATGCTCGAAACGAATAACAAGAACGGCCTAGGGGAAAAGTACGCACACCGTTGTAATCGGGCGAGTTTCTACTTTCAGATGCAACAGAAATTTTGCGGATTGGTCAATCCGTTCGCGAGGTATGGCAGTTTGGAGGTAAGCAACTCTTGAGAAACTCAAAATTTTCGCAGTTCTGTTGCTCGAAACGAATAACTAGAACGGGCTAGGGGAAAAGTACGCACACAGTTGTAATCGGGCGAGTTTCTACTTTAAGATGCATCAGAAATTTTGCGGATTGGACAATCCGTTCGCGAGATGTGGCAGTTTGTAGGTGAGAAACGCTTGAGAAACTCAAAATTTTCGCAGTTCTGATGCTCGAAACGAAAAACTAGAACGGCCTAGTGGAAAAGTACGCATACCGTTGTAATCGGGCGAGTTTCTACCTTCAGATGCAACAGAAATTTTGCGGATTGGTCAATCCGTTCGCGAGATATGGCAGTTTGGATGTAAGAAACGCTTGAGAAACTCAGAATTTTCGCAGTTCTGATGCTCGAAACGAATAACTAGAACGGCCTAGGGGAAAAGTACGCATAACGTTGTAATCGGGCGAGTTTCTGCTTTCTGATGCAACAGAAATTTTGCGGATTGGTCAATCCGTTCGCGAGATATGGCAGTTTGGAGGTAAGAAACGCTCGAGAAACTCAAAATTTTCGCAGTTCTGATGCTCGACAAGCATAACTAGAACGGCCTAGGGGAAAAGTACGCATACCGTTGTAATCGGGCGAGTTTCTACTTTCAGATGCAACAGAAATTTTGCGGATTGGTCAATCCGTTCGCGAGATATGGCAGTTTGGAGGTAAGAAACGCTTGAGAAATTCAAAATTTTCGCAGTTCTGATGCTCGAAACGAATAACAAGAACGGCCTAGGGGAAAAGTACGCATACCGTTGTAATCGGGCGAGTTTGTACCTTCAGATGCAACAGAAATTTTGCGGATTGGTCAATCCTTTCGCGAGATATGGCAGTTTGGAAGTAAGAAACGCTTGAGAAACTCAAAATTTTCGCAGTTCTGATGCTCGAAACGAATAACTGGAACTGCCTAGGGGAAAAGTACGCATACCGTTGTAATCGGGCGAGTTTCTACTTTCAGATGCAACAGAAATTTTGCGGATTGGTCAATCCGTTCGCGAGATATGGCAGTTTGGAAGTAAGAAACGCTTGAGAAACTCAATATTTCGCGGTTCTGATGCTCGAAACGAATAACAAGAACGGCCTAGGGGAAAAGTACGCACACCGTTGTAATCGGGCGAGTTTCTACTTTCAGATACAACAGAAATTTTGCGGATTGGTCAATCCTTTCGCGAGATGTGGCAGTTTGTATGGGAGAAACGCTTGAGAAACTCAAAATTTTCGCAGTTCTGATGCTCGAAACGAATAACAAGAACGGCCTAGGGGAAAAGTACGCACACCGTTGTAATCGGGCGAGTTTCTACTTTCAGATACAACAGAAATTTTGCGGATTGGTCAATCCGTTCGCGAGATGTGGCAGTTTGTATGTGAGAAACGCTTGAGAAACTCAAAATTTTCGCAGTTCTGATGCTCGAAACGAATAACTAGAACGGCCTAGGGGAAAAGTACGCATACCGTTGTAATCGGGCGAGTTTCTACCTTCAGATGCAACAGAAATTTTGCGGATTGGTCAATCCGTTCGCGAGATATGGCAGTTTGGAAGTAAGAAACGCTTGAGAAACTCAAAATTTTCGCAGTTCTGATGCTCGAAACGAATAACAAGAACGGCCTAGGGGAAAAGTACGCACACCGTTGTAATCGGGCGAGTTTCTACTTTCAGATGCAACAGAAATTTTGCGGATTGGTCAATCCGTTCGCGAGATATGGCAGTTTGAATGTAAGAAACGCTCGAGAAACTCAAAATTTTCGCAGTTCTGATGCTCGAAACGAATAACTAGAACGGCCTAGGGGAAAAGTACGCACACCGTTGTAATCGGGCGAGTTTCTACTTTCAGATGCAACAGAAATTTTGCGGATTGGTCAATCCGTTCGCGAGATGTGGCAGTTTGTACGTGAGAAACGCTTGAGAAACTCAAAATTTTCGCAGTTCTGATGCTCGAAACGAATAACTAGAACGGCCTAGGGGAAAAGTACGCATACCGTTGTAATCGGGCGAGTTTCTACTTTCAGATGCAACAGAAATTTTGCGGATTGGTCAATCCGTTCGCGAGATATGGCAGTTTGGAGGTAAGAAACGCTTGAGAAATTCAAAATTTTCGCAGTTCTGATGCTCGAAACGAATAACTAGAACGGCCTAGGGGAAAAGTACGCATACCGTTGTAATCGGGCGAGTTTCTACCTTCAGATGCAACAGAAATTTTGCGGATTGGTCAATCCTTTCGCGAGATATGGCAGTTTGGAAGTAAGAAACGCTTGAGAAACTCAAAATTTTCGCAGTTCTGATGCTCGAAACGAATAACTGGAACTGCCTAGGGGAAAAGTACGCATACCGTTGTAATCGGGCGAGTTTCTACTCTCAGATGCAACAGAAATTTTGCGGATTGGTCAATCCGTTCGCGAGATATGGCAGTTTGGAAGTAAGAAACGCTTGAGAAACTCAATATTTCGCGGTTCTGATGCTCGAAACGAATAACAAGAACGGCCTAGGGGAAAAGTACGCACACCGTTGTAATCGGGCGAGTATCTACTTTCAGATACAACAGAAATTTTGCGGATTGGTCAATCCGTTCGCGAGATGTGGCAGTTTGTATGTGAGAAACGCTTGAGAAACTCAAAATTTTCGCAGTTCTGATGCTCGAAACGAATAACTAGAACGGCCTAGGGGAAAAGTACGCATACCGTTGTAATCGGGCGAGTTTCTACCTTCAGATGCAACAGAAATTTTGCGGATTGGTCAATCCGTTCGCGAGATATGGCAGTTTGGAAGTAAGAAACGCTTGAGAAACTCAAAATTTTCGCAGATCTGATGCTCGAAACGAATAACTAGAACGGCCTAGGGGAAAAGTACGCATAGTGTTGTAATCGGGCGAGTTTCTACTTTCAGATGCAACAGAAATTTTGCGGATTGGTCAATCCGTTCGCGAGATATGGCAGTTTGGAGGTAAGAAACGCTCGAGAAACTCAAAATTTTCGCAGTTCTGATGCTCGATAAGCATAACTAGAACGGCCTAGGGGAAAAGTACGCATACCGTTGTAATCGGGCGAGTTTCTACTTTCAGATGCAACAGAAATTTTGCGGATTGGTCAATCCGTTCGCGAGATATGGCAGTTTGGAAGTAAGAAACGCTTGAGAAACTCAATATTTCGCGGTTCTGATGCTCGAAACGAATAACAAGAACGGCCTAGGGGAAAAGTACGCACACCGTTGTAATCGGGCGAGTTTCTACTTTCAGATACAACAGAAATTTTGCGGATTGGTCAATCCGTTCGCGAGATGTGGCAGTTTGTATGTGAGAAACGCTTGAGAAACTCAAAATTTTCGCAGTTCTGATGCTCGAAACGAATAACTAGAACGGCCTAGGGGAAGAGTACGCATACCGTTGTAATCGGGCGAGTTTCTACCTTCAGATGCAACAGAAATTTTGCGGATTGGTCAATCCGTTCGCGAGATATGGCAGTTTGGAAGTAAGAAACGCTTGAGAAACTCAAAATTTTCGCAGATCTGATGCTCGAAACGAATAACTAGAACGGCCTAGGGGAAAAGTACGCATAGTGTTGTAATCGGGCGAGTTTCTACTTTCAGATGCAACAGAAATTTTGCGGATTGGTCAATCCGTTCGCGAGATATGGCAGTTTGGAGGTAAGAAACGCTCGAGAAACTCAAAATTTTCGCAGTTCTGATGCTCAATAAGCATAACTAGAACGGCCTAGGGGAAAAGTACGCACACCGTTGTAATCGGGCGAGTTTCTACTTTCAGATGCAACAGAAATTTTGCGGATTGGTCAATCCGTTCGCGAGATATGGCAGTTTGGAGGTAAGCAACGCTTGAGAAACTCAAAATTTTCGCAGTTCTGTTGCTCGAAACGAATAACTAGAACGGGCTAGGGGAAAAGTACGCATACCGTTGTAATCGGGCGAGTTTCTACCTTCAGATGCAACAGAAATTTTGCGGATTGGTCAATCCGTTCGCGAGATATGGCAGTTTGGAAGTAAGAAACGCTTGAGAAACACAAAATTTTCGCAGTTCTGATGCTCGAAACGAATAACTAGAACGGCCTAGGGGAAAAGTACGCATAGTGTTGTAATCGGGCGAGTTTCTACTTTCAGATGCAACAGAAATTTTGCGGATTGGTCAATCCGTTCGCGAGATATGGCAGTTTGGAGGTAAGCAACGCTTGAGAAACTCAAAATTTTCGCAGATCTGTTGCTCGAAACGAATAACTAGAACGGGCTAGGGGAAAAGTACGCATACAGTTGTAATCGGGCGAGTTTCTACTTTCAGATGCAACAGAAATTTTGCGGATTGGTCAATCCGTTCGCGAGATATGGCAGTTTGGAGGTAAGAAACGCTCGAGAAACTCAAAATTTTCGCAGTTCTGATGCTCGACAAGCATAACTAGAACGGCCTAGGGGAAAAGTACGCAAACCGTTGTAATCGGGCGAGTTTCTACTTTCAGATGCGACAGAAATTTTGCGGATTGGTCAATCCGTTCGCGAGATATGGCAGTTCGGAGGTAAGAAACGGTTGAGAAACTCAAAATTTTCACAGTTCTGATGCTCGAAACGAATAACCAGAACGGCCTAGGGGAAACGTACGCATACCGTTGTAATCGGGCGAGTTTCTACTTTCAGATGCATCAGAAATTTTGCGGGTTGGTCAATCCGTTCGCGAGATATGGCAGTTTGGAGGTACGAAACGCTTGAGAAACTCAAAATTTTCGCAGTTCTGATGCTCGAAACGAATAACTAGAACGGCCTAGGGGAAAAGTACGCATATCGTTGTAATCGGGCGAGTTTCTACCTTCAGATGCAACAGAAATTTTGCGGATTGGTCAATCCGTTCGCGAGATATGGCAGTTTGGAAGTAAGAAACGCTTGAGAAACTCAAAATTTTCGCAGTTCTGATGCTCGAAACGAATAACTAGAACGGCCTACGGGAAAAGTACGCATAGTATTTTAATCGGGCGAGTTTCTACTTTCAGATGCAACAGAAATTTTGCGGATTGGTCAATCCGTTCGCGAGGTATGGCAGTTTGGAGGTAAGAACCGCTTGAGAAACTCAAAATTTTCGCAGTTCTGATGCTCGAAACGAATAACTAGAACGGCCTAGGGGAAAAGTACGCATACCGTTGTAATCGGGCGAGTTTCTACTTTCAGATGCAACAGAAATTTTGCGGATTGGTCAATCCGTTCGCGAGATATGGCAGTTTCGACCTTCAGATGCAACAGAAATTTTGCGGATTGGTCAATCCTTTCGCGAGATATGGCAGTTTGGAAGTAAGAAACGCTTGAGAAACTCAAAATTTTCGCAGTTCTGATGCTCGAAACGAATAACTAGAACGGCCTAGGGGAAAAGTACGCATAGTGTTTTAATCGGGCGAGTTTCTACTTTCAGATGCAACAGAAATTTTGCGGATTGGTCAATCCGTTCGCGAGGTATGGCAGTTTGGAGGTAAGAACCGCTTGAGAAACTCAAAATTTTCGCAGTTCTGATGCTCGAAACGAATAACTAGAACGGCCTAGGGGAAAAGTACGCATACCGTTGTAATCGGGCGAGTTTCTACTTTCAGATGCAACAGAAATTTTGCGGATTGGTCAATCCGTTCGCGAGATATGGCAGTTTGGAAGTAAGAAACGCTTGAGAAACTCAAAATTTTCGCAGATCTGATGCTCGAAACGAATAACTAGAACGGCCTAGGGGAAAAGTACGCATAGTGTTGTAATCGGGCGAGTTTCTACTTTCAGATGCAACAGAAATTTTGCGGATTGGTCAATCCGTTCGCGAGATATGGCAGTTTGGAGGTAAGAAACGCTCGAGAAACTCAAAATTTTCGCAGTTCTGATGCTCGATAAGCATAACTAGAACGGCCTAGGGGAAAAGTACGCACACCGTTGTAATCGGGCGAGTTTCTACCTTCAGATGCAACAGAAATTTTGCGGATTGGTCAATCCGTTCGCGAGATATGGCAGTTTGGAAGTAAGAAACGCTTGAGAAACACAAAATTTTCGCAGTTCTGATGCTCGAAACGAATAACTAGAACGGCCTAGGGGAAAAGTACGCATAGTGTTGTAATCGGGCGAGTTTCTACTTTCAGATGCAACAGAAATTTTGCGGATTGGTCAATCCGTTCGCGAGATATGGCAGTTTGGAGGTAAGCAACGCTTGAGAAACTCAAAATTTTCGCAGATCTGTTGCTCGAAACGAATAACTAGAACGGGCTAGGGGAAAAGTACGCATACAGTTGTAATCGGGCGAGTTTCTACTTTCAGATGCAACAGAAATTTTGCGGATTGGTCAATCCGTTCGCGAGATATGGCAGTTTGGAGGTAAGAAACGCTCGAGAAACTCAAAATTTTCGCAGTTCTGATGCTCGACAAGCATAACTAGAACGGCCTAGGGGAAAAGTACGCAAACCGTTGTAATCGGGCGAGTTTCTACTTTCAGATGCGACAGAAATTTTGCGGATTGGTCAATCCGTTCGCGAGATATGGCAGTTCGGAGGTAAGAAACGGTTGAGAAACTCAAAATTTTCACAGTTCTGATGCTCGAAACGAATAACCAGAACGGCCTAGGGGAAACGTACGCATACCGTTGTAATCGGGCGAGTTTCTACTTTCAGATGCATCAGAAATTTTGCGGATTGGTCAATCCGTTCGCGAGATATGGCAGTTTGGAGGTACGAAACGCTTGAGAAACTCAAAATTTTCGCAGTTCTGATGCTCGAAACGAATAACTAGAACGGCCTAGGGGAAAAGTACGCATATCGTTGTAATCGGGCGAGTTTCTACCTTCAGATGCAACAGAAATTTTGCGGATTGGTCAATCCGTTCGCGAGATATGGCAGTTTGGAAGTAAGAAACGCTTGAGAAACTCAAAATTTTCGCAGTTCTGATGCTCGAAACGAATAACTAGAACGGCCTACGGGAAAAGTACGCATAGTGTTTTAATCGGGCGAGTTTCTACTTTCAGATGCAACAGAAATTTTGCGGATTGGTCAATCCGTTCGCGAGGTATGGCAGTTTGGAGGTAAGAACCGCTTGAGAAACTCAAAATTTTCGCAGTTCTGATGCTCGAAACGAATAACTAGAACGGCCTAGGGGAAAAGTACGCATACCGTTGTAATCGGGCGAGTTTCTACTTTCAGATGCAACAGAAATTTTGCGGATTGGTCAATCCGTTCGCGAGATATGGCAGTTTCGACCTTCAGATGCAACAGAAATTTTGCGGATTGGTCAATCCTTTCGCGAGATATGGCAGTTTGGAAGTAAGAAACGCTTGAGAAACTCAAAATTTTCGCAGTTCTGATGCTCGAAACGAATAACTAGAACGGCCTAGGGGAAAAGTACGCATAGTGTTTTAATCGGGCGAGTTTCTACTTTCAGATGCAACAGAAATTTTGCGGATTGGTCAATCCGTTCGCGAGGTATGGCAGTTTGGAGGTAAGAACCGCTTGAGAAACTCAAAATTTTCGCAGTTCTGATGCTCGAAACGAATAACTAGAACGGCCTAGGGGAAAAGTACGCATACCGTTGTAATCGGGCGAGTTTCTACTTTCAGATGCAACAGAAATTTTGCGGATTGGTCAATCCGTTCGCGAGATATGGCAGTTTCGACCTTCAGATGCAACAGAAATTTTGCGGATTGGTCAATCCTTTCGCGAGATATGGCAGTTTGGAAGTAAGAAACGCTTGAGAAACTCAAAATTTTCGCAGTTCTGATGCTCGAAACGAATAAATAGAACGGCCTAGGGGAAAAGAACGCATACCGTTGTAATCGGGCGAGTTTATTCTTTCAGATGCAACAGAAATTTTGCGGATTGGTCAATCCGTTCGCGAGATATGGCAGTTTGGAGGTAAGAAACGCTTGAGAAACTCAAAATTTTCGCAGTTCTGATGCTCGACAAGCATAACTAGAACGGCCTAGGGGAAAAGTACGCACACCGTTGTAATCGGGCGAGTTTCTACTTTCAGATGCAACAGAAATTTTGCTGATTGGTCAATCCGTTCGCGAGATATGGCAGTTCGGAGGTAAGAAACGGTTGAGAAACTCAAAATTTTCACAGTTCTGATGCTCGAAACGAATAACCAGAACGGCCTAGGGGAAACGTACGCATACCGTTGTAATCGGGCGAGTTTCTACTGTCAGATGCATCAGAAATTTTGCGGATTGGTCAATCCGTTCGCGAGATATGGCAGTTTGGAGGTACGAAACGCTTGAGAAACTCAAAATTTTCGCAGTTCTGATGCTCGAAACGAATAACTAGAACGGCCTAGGGGAAAAGTACGCATACCGTTGTAATCGGGCGAGTTTCTACCTTCAGATGCAACAGAAATTTTGCGGATTGGTCAATCCGTTCGCGAGATATGGCAGTTTGGAGGTAAGCAACGCTTGAGAAACTCAAAATTTTCGCAGTTCTGTTGCTCGAAGCGAATAACTAGAACGGGCTAGGGGAAAAGTACGCATACCGTTGTAATCGGGCGAGTTTCTACCTTCAGATGCAACAGAAATTTTGCGGATTGGTCAATCCGTTCGCGAGATATGGCAGTTTGGAAGTAAGAAACGCTTGAGAAACACAAAATTTTCGCAGTTCTGATGCTCGAAACGAATAACTAGAACGGCCTAGGGGAAAAGTACGCATAGTGTTGTAATCGGGCGAGTTTCTACTTTCAGATGCAACAGAAATTTTGCGGATTGGTCAATCCGTTCGCGAGATATGGCAGTTTGGAGGTAAGCAACGCTTGAGAAACTCAAAATTTTCGCAGATCTGTTGCTCGAAACGAATAACTAGAACGGGCTAGGGGAAAAGTACGCATACAGTTGTAATCGGGCGAGTTTCTACTTTCAGATGCAACAGAAATTTTGCGGATTGGTCAATCCGTTCGCGAGATATGGCAGTTTGGAGGTAAGAAACGCTCGAGAAACTCAAAATTTTCGCAGTTCTGATGCTCGACAAGCATAACTAGAACGGCCTAGGGGAAAAGTACGCACACCGTTGTAATCGGGCGAGTTTCTACTTTCAGATGCGACAGAAATTTTGCGGATTGGTCAATCCGTTCGCGAGATATGGCAGTTTGGAGGTAAGAAACGCTCGAGAAACTCAAAATTTTCACAGTTCTGATGCTCGAAACGAATAACCAGAACGGCCTAGGGGAAACCTACGCATACCGTTGTAATCGGGCGAGTTTCTACTTTCAGATGCATCAGAAATTTTGCGGATTGGTCAATCCGTTCGCGAGATATGGCAGTTTGGAGGTACGAAACGCTTGAGAAACTCAAAATTTTCGCAGTTCTGATGCTCGAAACGAATAACTAGAACGGCCTAGGGGAAAAGTACGCATACCGTTGTAATCGGGCGAGTTTCTACCTTCAGATGCAACAGAAATTTTGCGGATTGGTCAATCCGTTCGCGAGATATGGCAGTTTGGAAGTAAGAAACGCTTGAGAAACTCAAAATTTTCGCAGTTCTGATGCTCGAAACGAATAACTAGAACGGCCTAGGGGAAAAGTACGCATAGTGTTTTAATCGGGCGAGTTTCTACTTTCAGATGCAACAGAAATTTTGCGGATTGGTCAATCCGTTCGCGAGGTATGGCAGTTTGGAGGTAAGAACCGCTTGAGAAACTCAAAATTTTCGCAGTTCTGATGCTCGAAACGAATAACTAGAACGGCCTAGGGGAAAAGTACGCATACCGTTGTAATCGGGCGAGTTTCTACTTTCAGATGCAACAGAAATTTTGCGGATTGGTCAATCCGTTCGCGAGATATGGCAGTTTCGACCTTCAGATGCAACAGAAATTTTGCGGATTGGTCAATCCTTTCGCGAGATATGGCAGTTTGGAAGTAAGAAACGCTTGAGAAACGCAAAATTTTCGCAGTTCTGATGCTCGAAACGAATAACTAGAACGGCCTAGGGGAAAAGTACGCATAGTGTTTTAATCGGGCGAGTTTCTACTTTCAGATGCAACAGAAATTTTGCGGATTGGTCAATCCGTTCGCGAGGTATGGCAGTTTGGAGGTAAGAACCGCTTGAGAAACTCAAAATTTTCGCAGTTCTGATGCTCGAAACGAATAACTAGAACGGCCTAGGGGAAAAGTACGCATACCGTTGTAATCGGGCGAGTTTCTACTTTCAGATGCAACAGAAATTTTGCGGATTGGTCAATCCGTTCGCGAGATATGGCAGTTTCGACCTTCAGATGCAACAGAAATTTTGCGGATTGGTCAATCCTTTCGCGAGATATGGCAGTTTGGAAGTAAGAAACGCTTGAGAAACTCAAAATTTTCGCAGTTGTGATGCTCGAAACGAATAAATAGAACGGCCTAGGGGAAAAGTACGCATACAGTTGTAATCGGGCGAGTTTCTACTTTCAGATGCAACAGAAATTTTGCGGATTGGTCAATCCGTTCGCGAGATATGGCAGTTTGGAGGTAAGAAACGCTTGAGAAACTCAAAATTTTCGCAGTTCTGATGCTCGACAAGCATAACTAGAACGGCCTAGGGGAAAAGTACGCACACCGTTGTAATCGGGCGAGTTTCTACTTTCAGATGCAACAGAAATTTTGCGGATTGGTCAATCCGTTCGCGAGATATGGCAGTTCGGAGGTAAGAAACGGTTGAGAAACTCAAAATTTTCACAGTTCTGATGCTCGAAACGAATAACCAGAACGGCCTAGGGGAAACGTACGCATACCGTTGTAATCGGGCGAGTTTCTACTTTCAGATGCATCAGAAATTTTGCGGATTGGTCAATCCGTTCGCGAGATATGGCAGTTTGGAGGTACGAAACGCTTGAGAAACTCAAAATTTTCGCAGTTCTGATGCTCGAAACGAATAACTAGAACGGCCTAGGGGAAAAGTACGCATACCGTTGTAATCGGGCGAGTTTCTACCTTCAGATGCAACAGAAATTTTGCGGATTGGTCAATCCGTTCGCGAGATATGGCAGTTTGGAAGTAAGAAACGCTTGAGAAACTCAAAATTTTCGCAGTTCTGATGCTCGAAACGAAAAACTAGAACGGCCTAGGGGAAAAGTACGCACAGTGTTTTAATCGGGCGAGTTTCTACTTTCAGATGCAACAGAAATTTTGCGGATTGGTCAATCCGTTCGCGAGGTATGGCAGTTTGGAGGTAAGAACCGCTTGAGAAACTCAAAATTTTCGCAGTTCTGATGCTCGAAACGAATAACTAGAACGGCCTAGGGGAAAAGTACGCATACCGTTGTAATCGGGCGAGTTTCTACTTTCAGATGCAACAGAAATTTTGCGGATTGGTCAATCCGTTCGCGAGATATGGCAGTTTCGACCTTCAGATGCAACAGAAATTTTGCGGATTGGTCAATCCTTTCGCGAGATATGGCAGTTTGGAAGTAAGAAACGCTTGAGAAACTCAAAATTTTCGCAGTTCTGATGCTCGAAACGAATAACTAGAACGGCCTAGGGGAAAAGTACGCATAGTGTTTTAATCGGGCGAGTTTCTACTTTCAGATGCAACAGAAATTTTGCGGATTGGTCAATCCGTTCGCGAGGTATGGCAGTTTGGAGGTAAGAACCGCTTGAGAAACTCAAAATTTTCGCAGTTCTGATGCTCGAAACGAATAACTAGAACGGCCTAGGGGAAAAGTACGCATAGTGTTTTAATCGGGCGAGTTTCTACTTTCAGATGCAACAGAAATTTTTCGGATTGGTCAATCCGTTCGCGAGGTATGGCAGTTTGGAGGTAAGAACCGCTTGAGAAACTCAAAATTTTCGCAGTTCTGATGCTCGAAACGAATAACTAGAACGGCCTAGGGGAAAAGTACGCATACCGTTGTAATCGGGCGAGTTTCTACTTTCAGATGCGACAGAAATTTTGCGGATTGGTCAATCCGTTCGCGAGATATGGCAGTTTCGACCTTCAGATGCAACAGAAATTTTGCGGATTGGTCAATCCTTTCGCGAGATATGGCAGTTTGGAAGTAAGAAACGCTTGAGAAACTCAAAATTTTCGCAGTTCTGATGCTCGAAACGAATAACTAGAACGGCCTAGGGGAAAAGTACGCATAGTGTTTTAATCGGGCGAGTTTCTACTTTCAGATGCAACAGAAATTTTGCGGATTGGTCAATCCGTTCGCGAGGTATGGCAGTTTGGAGGTAAGAACCGCTTGAGAAACTCAAAATTTTCGCAGTTCTGATGCTCGAAACGAATAAATAGAACGGCCTAGGGGAAAAGAACGCATACCGTTGTAATCGGGCGAGTTTATTCTTTCAGATGCAACAGAAATTTTGCGGATTGGTCAATCCGTTCGCGAGATATGGCAGTTTGGAGGTAAGAAACGCTTGAGAAACTCAAAATTTTCGCAGTTCTGATGCTCGACAAGCATAACTAGAACGGCCTAGGGGAAAAGTACGCACACCGTTGTAATCGGGCGAGTTTCTACTTTCAGATGCAACAGAAATTTTGCGGATTGGTCAATCCGTTCGCGAGATATGGCAGTTCGGAGGTAAGAAACGGTTGAGAAACTCAAAATTTTCACAGTTCTGATGCTCGAAACGAATAACCAGAACGGCCTAGGGGAAACGTACGCATACCGTTGTAATCGGGCGAGTTTCTACTTTCAGATGCATCAGAAATTTTGCGGATTGGTCAATCCGTTCGCGAGATATGGCAGTTTGGAGGTACGAAACGCTTGAGAAACTCAAAATTTTCGCAGTTCTGATGCTCGAAACGAATAACTAGAACGGCCTAGGGGAAAAGTACGCATACCGTTGTAATCGGGCGAGTTTCTACCTTCAGATGCAACAGAAATTTTGCGGATTGGTCAATCCGTTCGCGAGATATGGCAGTTTGGAAGTAAGAAACGCTTGAGAAACTCAAAATTTTCGCAGTTCTGTTGCTCGAAACGAATAACTAGAACGGGCTAGGGGAAAAGTACGCATACAGTTGTAATCGGGCGAGTTTCTACTTTCAGATGCAACAGAAATTTTGCGGATTCGTCAAACCGTTCGCGCGATATGGCAGTTTGGAGGTAAGAAACGCTTGAGAAACTCAAAATTTTCGCAGTTCTGATGCTCGACAAGCATAACTAGAACGGCCTAGGGGAAAAGTACGCATACAGTTGTAATCGGGCGAGTTTCTACTTTCAGATGCATCAGAAATTTTGCGGATTGGACAATCCGTTCGCGAGATGTGGCAGTTTGTAGGTGAGAAACGCTTGAGAAACTCAAAATTTTCGCAGTTCTGATGCTCGAAACGAATAACTAGAACGGGCTAGGGGAAAAGTACGCATACCGTTGTAATCGGGCGAGTTTCTACATTCAGATGCGACAGAAATTTTGCGGATTGGTCAATCCGTTCGCGAGATATGGCAGTTTGGAGGTAAGAAACGCTTGAGAAACTCAAAATTTTCGCGGTTCTGATGCTCGAAACGAATAACAAGAACGGCCTAGGGGGAAAGTACGCACACCGTTGTAATCGGGCGAGTTTCTACTTTCAGATGCAACAGAAGTTTTGCGGATTGGTCAATCCTTTCGCGAGATATGGCAGTTTGGAAGTAAGAAACGCTTGAGAAACTCAAAATTTTCGCAGTTCTGATGCTCGAAACGAATAACTAGAACGGCCTAGGGGAAAAGTACGCATAACGTTGTAATCGGGCGAGTTTCTACTTTCTGATGCAACAGAAATTTTGCGGATTGGTCAATCCGTTCGCGAGATATGGCAGTTTGGAGGTAAGAAACGCTCGAGAAACTCAAAATTTTCGCAGTTCTGATGCTCGACAAGCATAACTAGAACGGCCTAGGGGAAAAGTACGCACACCGTTGTAATCGGGCGAGTTTCTACTTTCAGATGGAAAAGAAATTTTGCGGATTGGTCAATCCGTTCGCGAGATATGGCGGTTTGGATGTAAGAAACGCTTGAGAAACTCAAAATTTTCGCGGTTCTGATGCTCGAAACGAATAACAAGAACGGCCTAGGGGAAAAGTACCCACACCGTTGTAATCGGGCGAGTTTCTACTTTCAGATGCAACAGAAATTTTGCGGATTGGTCAATCCGTTCGCGAGGTATGGCAGTTTGGAGGTAAGCAACGCTTGAGAAACTCAAAATTTTCGCAGTTCTGTTGCTCGAAACGAATAACTAGAACGGGCCAGGGGAAAAGTACGCACACAGTTCTAATCGGGCGAGTTTCTACTTTAAGATGCATCAGAAATTTTGCGGATTGGACAATCCGTTCGCGAGATGTGGCAGTTTGTAGGTGAGAAACGCTTGAGAAACTCAAAATTTTCGCAGTTCTGATGCTCGAAACGAAAAACCAGAACGGCCTAGGGGAAAAGTACGCATACCGTTGTAATCGGGCGAGTTTCTACCTTCAGATGCAACAGAAATTTTGCGGATTGGTCAATCCGTTCGCGAGATATGGCAGTTTGGATGTAAGAAACGCTTGAGAAACTCAGAATTTTCGCAGTTCTGATGCTCGAAACGAATAACTAGAACGGCTTAGGGGAAAAGTACGCATAACGTTGTAATCGGGCGAGTTTCTACTTTCTGATGCAACAGAAATTTTGCGGATTGGTCAATCCGTTCGCGAGGTATGGCAGTTTGGAGGTAAGCAACTCTTGAGAAACTCAAAATTTTCGCAGTTCTGTTGCTCGAAACGAATAACTAGAACGGGCTAGGGGAAAAGTAGGCACACAGTTGTAATCGGGCGAGTTTCTTCTTTAAGATGCATCAGAAATTTTGCGGATTGGACAATCCGTTCGCGAGATGTGGCAGTTTGTAGGTGAGAAACGCTTGAGAAACTCAAAATTTTCGCAGTTCTGATGCTCGAAACGAAAAACTAGAACGGCCTAGTGGAAAAGTACGCATACCGTTGTAATCGGGCGAGTTTCTACCTTCAGATGCAACAGAAATTTTGCGGATTGGTCAATCCGTTCGCGAGATATGGCAGTTTGGATGTAAGAAACGCTTGAGAAACTCAGAATTTTCGCAGTTCTGATGCTCGAAACGAATAACTAGAACGGCCTAGGGGAAAAGTACGCATAACGTTGTAATCGGGCGAGTTTCTACTTTCTGATGCAACAGAAATTTTGCGGATTGGTCAATCCGTTCGCGAGATATGGCAGTTTGGAGGTAAGAAACGCTCGAGAAACTCAAAATTTTCGCAGTTCTGATGCTCGACAAGCATAACTAGAACGGCCTAGGGGAAAAGTACGCACACCGTTGTAATCGGGCGAGTTTCTACTTTCAGATGCAACAGAAATTTTGCGGATTGGTCAATCCGTTCGCGAGATATGGCGGTTTGGATGTAAGAAACGCGTGAGAAACTCAAAATTTTCGCGGTTCTGATGCTCGAAACGAATAACAAGAACGGCCTAGGGGAAAAGTACGCACACCGTTGTAATCGGGCGAGTTTCTACTTTCAGATGCAACAGAAATTTTGCGGATTGGTCAATCCGTTCGCGAGATGTGGCAGTTTGTACGTGAGAAACGCTTGAGAAACTCAAAATTTTCGCAGTTCTGATGCTCGAAACGAATAACTAGAACGGCCTAGGGGAAAAGTACGCATACCGTTGTAATCGGGCGAGTTTCTACTTTCAGATGCAACAGAAATTTTGCGGATTGGTCAATCCGTTCGCGAGATATGGCAGTTTGGAGGTAAGAAACGCTTGAGAAATTCAAAATTTTCGCAGTTCTGATGCTCGAAACGAATAACTAGAACGGCCTAGGGGAAAAGTACGCATACCGTTGTAATCGGGCGAGTTTCTACCTTCAGATGCAACAGAAATTTTGCGGATTGGTCAATCCTTTCGCGAGATATGGCAGTTTGGAAGTAAGAAACGCTTGAGAAACTCAAAATTTTCGCAGTTCTGATGCTCGAAACGAATAACTGGAACTGCCTAGGGGAAAAGTACGCATACCGTTGTAATCGGGCGAGTTTCTACTTTCAGATGCAACAGAAATTTTGCGGATTGGTCAATCCGTTCGCGAGATATGGCAGTTTGGAAGTAAGAAACGCTTGAGAAACTCAATATTTCGCGGTTCTGATTCTCGAAACGAATAACAAGAACGGCCTAGGGGAAAAGTACGCACACCGTTGTAATCGGGCGAGTTTCTACTTTCAGATACAACAGAAATTTTGCGGATTGGTCAATCCGTTCGCGAGATGTGGCAGTTTGTATGTGAGAAACGCTTGAGAAACTCAAAATTTTCGCAGTTCTGATGCTCGAAACGAATAACTAGAACGGCCTAGGGGAAAAGTACGCATACCGTTGTAATCGGGCGAGTTTCTAACTTCAGATGCAACAGAAATTTTGCGGATTGGTCAATCCGTTCGCGAGATATGGCAGTTTGGAAGTAAGAAACGCTTGAGAAACTCAAAATTTTCGCAGATCTGATGCTCGAAACGAATAACTAGAACGGCCGAGGGGAAAAGTACGCATAGTGTTGTAATCGGGCGAGTTTCTACTTTCAGATGCAACAGAAATTTTGCGGATTGGTCAATCCGTTCGCGAGATATGGCAGTTTGGAGGTAAGAAACGCTCGAGAAACTCAAAATTTTCGCAGTTCTGATGCTCGATAAGCATAACTAGAACGGCCTAGGGGAAAAGTACGCACACCGTTGTAATCGGGCGAGTTTCTACTTTCAGATGCAACAGAAATTTTGCGGATTGGTCAATCCGTTCGCGAGATATGGCAGTTTGGAGGTAAGCAACGCTTGAGAAACTCAAAATTTTCGCAGTTCTGTTGCTCGAAACGAATAACTACAACGGGCTAGGGGAAAAGTACGCATACCGTTGTAATCGGGCGAGTTTCTACCTTCAGATGCAACAGAAATTTTGCGGATTGGTCAATCCGTTCGCGAGATATGGCAGTTTGGAAGTAAGAAACGCTTGAGAAACACAAAATTTTCGCAGTTCTGATGCTCGAAACGAATAACTAGAACGGCCTAGGGGAAAAGTACGCATAGTGTTGTAATCGGGCGAGTTTCTACTTTCAGATGCAACAGAAATTTTGCGGATTGGTCAATCCGTTCGCGAGATATGGCAGTTTGGAGGTAAGCAACGCTTGAGAAACTCAAAATTTTCGCAGATCTGTTGCTCGAAACGAATAACTAGAACGGGCTAGGGGAAAAGTACGCATACAGTTGTAATCGGGCGAGTTTGTACTTTCAGATGCAACAGAAATTTTGCGGATTGGTCAATCCGTTCGCGAGATATGGCAGTTTGGAGGTAAGAAACGCTCGAGAAACTCAAAATTTTCGCAGTTCTGATGCTCGACAAGCATAACTAGAACGGCCTAGTGGAAAAGTACGCACACCGTTGTAATCGGGCGAGTTTCTACTTTCAGATGCGACAGAAATTTTGCGGATTGGTCAATCCGTTCGCGAGATATGGCAGTTCGGAGGTAAGAAACGGTTGAGAAACTCAAAATTTTCACAGTTCTGATGCTCGAAACGAATAACCAGAACGGGCTAGGGGAAACGTACGCATACCGTTGTAATCGGGCAAGTTTCTACTTTCAGATGCATCAGAAATTTTGCGGATTGGTCAATCCGTTCGCGAGATATGGCAGTTTGGATGTACGAAACGCTTGAGAAACTCAAAATTTTCGCAGTTCTGATGCTCGAAACGAATAACTAGAACGGCCTAGGGGAAAAGTACGCATACCGTTGTAATCGGGCGAGTTTCTACCTTCAGATGCAACAGAAATTTTGCGGATTGGTCAATCCGTTCGCGAGATATGGCAGTTTGGAAGTAAGAAACGCTTGAGAAACTCAAAATTTTCGCAGTTCTGATGCTCGAAACGAATAACTAGAACGGCCTAGGGGAAAAGTACGCATAGTGTTTTAATCGGGCGAGTTTCTACTTTCAGATGCAACAGAAATTTTGCGGATTGGTCAATCCGTTCGCGAGGTATGGCAGTTTGGAGGTAAGAACCGCTTGAGAAACTCAAAATTTTCGCAGTTCTGATGCTCGAAACGAATAACTAGAACGGCCTAGGGGAAAAGTACGCATACCGTTGTAATCGGGCAAGTTTCTACTTTCAGATGCAACAGAAATTTTGCGGATTGGTCAATCCGTTCGCGAGATATGGCAGTTTCGACCTTCAGATGCAACAGAAATTTTGCGGATTGGTCAATCCTTTCGCGAGATATGGCAGTTTGGAAGTAAGAAACGCTTGAGAAACTCAAAACCTTCGCA